>NC_045956.1:174637780-174659242 GCF_010909765.2 Amblyraja radiata
GATCTTGATCGGTTGGGCAGGTGGGCTGAGGAATGGTTGATGGAATTTAATACAGAGTAATGTGAGGTGTTGTATTTAGGAACAGAACCTGCACCGAGAATGGTCGGGCTCTGGGGAGTGTTGTAGAGCAGAGGGATCTAGGAGCGCAGGTACACAGTTCCCTGAATGTGGCATCACAAGTTGATAGGTGGTCAAAAACACTTTTGACTCATTGGCCATCATCTGTCAGAGTATTGAGTATAGGAGTTATGAAGTCATGTTGCAGTTGTATAAGACGTTGATGAGGCCGCATTTAGAATATGTGTTCAGTTCAGGGCACCATGTTATTAAAAAGATTTTGTCAAGCTGGAAGGGTACTGAGAAGATTTACGATGATGTTGCCAGGACTCGAGGGGCCAGAGCTGCAGGGAGACGTTGCAGCAGGCTAAGACTCTATTCTTTGGAGTGCAGGAGGATGAGGAGTGATCTTATAGAGGTGTACAAATCATGAGAGGAATAGATCTGGTGGACACACAGAGTATCGTGACCAGAGTAGGGGAATCGAGAATCAGAGGACAAAGGTTTAAGGTGAGAAGGGGGAAAGATTTAATGGGAATCTGAGGGGTGACGTTTCACACAAAGGTGTTGGGTGTATGGGACGAGCTGCTGGAGGCGGTAGTTGAGGCTGGGAATATCCCAATTTTTAAGAAACAATTAGAATGGTACATGGATAGGACAGGCTTGGAGGGATATGGCAAATGCAGGCAGTTGGGACTAGTGTAGCTGGGATATGCTGGCCTGTAGGGGTTTAGTTCCCTTTGCTCCACTTCGGGCCCAACTGTCCGAGTGTTTCTCTCCCTTGTCGGAGGGTCAATCGGCCACCACTCCACGAGCGGTTCCCAAGAGAGAGAATACAAAAAAAAAGGAAGAATCCCCTGGGTTCTAGACCTGGGGATTATGGTGGGATATGATAAAGGGTTGAATTGACCAGAGTGTGCTGATGAGAGAAAACAGAAACCAAGACGGACTCAAAGGAAGTCTAAAATTTACAAGCTTTATTAAACAATGAGAAATCGAATCTCACCAACACTACATAATATTTGACTAAACTTATGCTTTAAACTAAGACTATGGAAAGAAAATTATTGGGCATGTTGTAAAAACATACTTTACACAATTTTAATTACAAGTACACCCCCTTTCCCCTTCTCTCTCAACCTCTATCCTATTTCGGGAACTTCACCAGCTCGTCTGGGGTACTTACAGCTAGATCGATGCAGGGTCAGGGGCCGTCCAACAGAGCAGAAAAGAGAGAGAACCCTTGCTTGCCTGCTCCTTTTTATACCCGAGAGTTTCTCCCTTGAAACCCCCCAGGTGGTCCTCTGGACAAAAGGGTATTTCGATGATTCCCAGTTTCGATCTGGCATGAACAATAGGCTTCCGATGATAATGGGTTTGCAGATGTCATAGAAACATAGAAACATAGAAATTAGGTGCAGGAGTAGGCCATTCGGCCCTTCGAGCCTGCACCGCCATTCAATATGATCATGGCTGATCATCTAACTCAGTATCCCGTACCTGCCTTCTCTCCATACCCTCTGATTCCCTTAGCCACAAGGGTCACATCTAACTCCCTCTTAAATATAGCCAATGAACTGGCCTCGACTACCCTCTGTGGCAGGGAGTTCCAGAGATTCACCACTCTCTGTGTGAAAAAAGTTCTTCTCATCTCGGTTTTAAAGGATTTCCCCCTTATCCTTAAGCTGTGACCCCTTGTCCTGGACTTCCCCAACATCGGGAGCAATCTTCCTGCATCTAGCCTGTCCAACCCCTTAAGAATTTTGTAAGTTTCTATAAGATCCCCTCTCAATCTCCTAAATTCTAGAGAGTATAAACCAAGTCTATCCAGTCTTTCTTCATAAGACAGTCCTGACATCCCAGTCATCAGTCTGGTGAACCTTCTCTGCACTCCCTCTATGGCAATAATGTCCTTCCTCAGATTTGGAGACCAAAACTGTACGCAATACTCCAGGTGTGGTCTCACCAAGACCCTGTACAACTGCAGTAGAACCTCCCTGCTCCTATACTCAAATCCTTTTGCTATTAAAGGTAACATACCATTCGCTTTCTTCACTGCCTGCTGCACCTGCATGCCCACTTTCAATGACTGGTGTACCATGACACCCAGGTCTCGCTGCATCTCCCCTTTTCCTAGTCGGCCACCATTTAGATAATAGTCTGCTTTCCCGTTTTTGCCACCAAAATGGATAACCTCACATTTATCCACATTATACTGCATCTGCCAAACATTTGCCCACTCACCGAGCCTATCCAAGTCACCTTGCTGTCTCCTAGCATCCTCCTCACAGCTAACACTGCCCCCCAGCTTAGTGTCATGCGCAAACTTGGAGATATTGCCTTCAATTCCCTCATCCAGATCATTAATATATATTGTAAATAGCTGGGGTCCCAGCACTGAGCCTTGCGGTACCCCACTAGTCACTGCATGCCATTGTGAAAAGGACACGTTTACTCCTACTCTTTGCTTCCTGTTTGCCAGCCAGTTCTCTATCCACATCAATACTGAACCCCCAATGCCGTGTGCTTTAAGTTTGTAAACTAATCTCTTATGTGGGACCTTGTCGAAAGCCTTCTGGAAGTCCAGATACACCACATCCACTGGTTCTCCCCTATCCACGCTACTAGTTACATCCTCGAAAAATTCGATAAGATTCGTCAGACATGATTTACCTTTTGTAAATCCATGCTGACTTTGTCCAATGATTTCACCACTTTCCAAATGTGCTGCTATCCCATCTTTAATAACTGACTCTAGCAGTTTCCCCACTACCGATGTTAGACTAACTGGTCTGTAATTCCCCGTTTTCTCTCTCCCTCCCTTCTTAAAAAGTGGGGTTACCTTTGCTACCCGCCAATCCTCAGGAACTACTCCAGAATCTAAAGAGTTTTGAAAGATTATTACTAATGCATCCACTATTTCTGGAGCTACTTCCTTAAGTACTCTGGGATGCAGCCTATCTGGCCCTGGGGATTTATCAGCCTTTAATCCATTTAATTTACCCAACACCACTTCCCGGCTAACCTGGATTTCACTCAATTCCTCCAACTCCTTTGACCCGCGGTCCCCTGCTATTTCCGGCAGATTATTTATGTCTTCCTTAGTGAAGACGGAACCAAAGTAGTTATTCAATTGGTCCGCCATATCCTTGTTCCCCATGATCAACTCACCCGTTTCTGACTGCAAGGGACCTACATTTGTTTTAACTAATCTCTTTCTTTTCACATATCTATAAAAACTTTTGCAGTCAGTTTTTATGTTCCCTGCCAGTTTTCTTCCATAATCTATTTTTCCTTTCCTAATTAAGCCCTTTGTCCTCCTCTGCTGGTCTCTGAATTTCTCCCAGTCCTCCGGTATGCTGCTTTTTCTGGCGAATTTGTACGCATCATCCTTCGCTTTGATACTATCCCTGATTTCCCTTGTTATCCACGGATGCACTACCTTCCCTGATTTATTCTTTGCCAAACTGGGATGAACAATTTTTGTAGTTCATCCATGCAGTCTTTAAATGTCTTCCATTGCATATCCACCGTCAACCCTTTTAGAATTAATTGCCAGTCAATCTTGGCCAATTCACGTCTCATACCCTCAAAGTTACCTTTCTTTAAGTTCAGAACCATTGTTTCTGAATTAACAATGTCACTCTCCATCCTAATGAAGAACTCAAACCATATTATGGTCACTCTTGCCCAAGGGGGCACATACAACAAGACTGCTAACTAACCCTTCCTCATTACTCAATACCCAGTCTAAAATAGCCTGCTCTCTCGTTGGTTCCTCTACATGTTGATTTAGATAACTATCCCGCATACATTCCAAAAAATCCTCTTCCTCAGCACCCCAGCCAATTTGATTCACCCAATCTATATGTAGATTGAAGTCACCCATTATAACGGTTTTGCCTTTGTCGCACGCATTTCTAATTTCCTGTTTGATACCATCTCCAACTTCACTACTACTGTTAGGTGGCCTGTACACAACACCCACCAGCGTTTTCTGCCCCTTAGTGTTTCGCAGCTCTACCCATACCGATTCCACATCCTGCAAACTAATGTCCTTCCTTTCCATTGCGTTAATCTCCTCTCTAATCAGCAACGCTACCCCACCTCCTTTTCCTTTCTCTCTATCCCTCCTGAATATTGAATATCCCTGGATGTCAGCTCCCAGCCTTGGTCACCCTGGAGCCATGTCTCCGTGATCCCAACTATATCATAGTCATTAATAGCTATCTGCACATTCAACTCATCCACCTTATTACGAATGCTCCTTGCATTGAGACACAAAGCCTTCAGGCTTGTTTTTACAACACTCTTACCCCTTATACAATTTTGTTGAAAAGTGGCCCTTTTTGATTTTTGCCCTGGTTTTGTCTGCCTGCCACTTTTACTTTTCACCTTGCTACCTATTGCTTCTACCCTCATTTTACACCCCTCTGTCTCTACGCTCACACATTTAAGAAACCCTTTCCCTTTAACTCCATCCTCCACTAGCCCATTCGACACCCCACCCCCCTTATTCAGTTTAAACCACCCGTGTAGCAGTGGCAAACCTGCCTGCCAGAATGCTGGTCCCACACCTGTTAAGATGCAATCCGTCCCTTTTGTACAGTTCCCCCATACCCCAAAACAGATCCCAGTGATCTAAGAATCTAAATCCCTGCCCCGTGCACCATTCCTCAGCCACACGTTCAGGTCCCGTATCTCCCTGTTCCTGCTCTCGCCAGCACGAGGAACTGGAAGCAAACCGGAGATAACAACCCTGGAGGTCCTGCTTTTCAGCATTTTTCCGTGCTCTCTAAAGTCACGCTGCAGAATATTCATCCCCTTCTTTCCGACATCGTTTGTGCCGACATGCACTACCACTTCCGGATGTTCACCTTCGCCCTTGAGGATTTTCTGCACTCTGTCCGTGACATCCTGGATCCTGGCACCAGGAAGGCAGTACACCATCCTCGCATCCCGTCTGTTGCCGCAGAAACCCCTGTCCGTACCTCTCACAATGGAGTCTCCTACTACAATGGCATTGCCTGCCTTAGGCCTTTTTGGTTTTGGCTCAACAGCCCTATTCGCATCACAAGCCAGTCCGCCGCCCAGTGTAAACACCTCTTCTGTCCCGACAGATTCTAAGTGGGTGAACCTGTTCACAAGAGGTACAACACCCGGGGAAGTTGGCATTCCATGCTTCCCTCCCGTTCTCACTGTCTCCCACCTTCTCTCTTCCAGTACCTTAGGTGTAACAATCGTACTGTAGGACTTGTCGAGGAACGACTCCGTTTCTCGGACGAACCGGAGGTCATCCACTTGCTTCTCCAGTTCCCCAACACGGCCCTTCAGGAGCTCTACCTGGATGCACTTTTCGCATTTGTAGCAGCCAGAGGCACCGGCGGTGTCCTTGACCTCCCACATACTGCAAGCATCACACTGAATCAGCTTGCCTGACATCTCCTTCTTTCGTCTCTCCCTCTGCAGTGTTTTGCGTAGTCTCCTCTCCTCAGCCTCCTCTCCGAAGACTCTCGAGCCAAAGACTCACACTTTACTCACAGGGCACTTCCCTCGCAAGGCCGCTCACTCACTGCCGCTCGCTAAGAGCAGTCTTGCTTAAATTGACTGATAAATTGCCTGATTTACCAATTTACAAACCAAATTCCTCAGTTTTCAATTGTTTTCCCAGCACTGACTCACTTCTCTCCTCCCACTTGGGCAAGAGCCAATCAGTCGCATCTCTTGCTAATCTCCTCCTGCTGCTGTTGTTGCTCCCAAAGCTACAGCAGCATGTCACGATGCATCGGCCTAATCATTATCCCATCACCTGGATGGGCTCCCATTGTCCCGATGGATGGGCCATTTACGATGGTGATTGTCTTGCTGCTGGGCTATTTACCCCCGTCTGCTGAGGCTCGGTTCCCTCCTTTGTCTTTCCAAGATAATCTCGTTATCTCCATTCCGGCCTTTCCTGTTCTCACCATTCACATAGTCATGTGGCTGCCCAGGCCCACAGACAGGATTTGAACTTGTTCTTCTGTGATCCCTTGGGGTTTTTTTCCTTTTTGCAGCCAGCATGTCTATTTTAAAAATGTCCAGGTCCTTATAACCATATAACCATATAACAATTACAGCACGGACACAGGCCATCTCGGCCCTACAAGTCCGTGCCGAACAACATTTTTCCCTTAGTCCCACCTGCCTGCACTCATACCATAACCCTCCATTCCCTTCTCATCCATATGCCTATCCAATTTATTTTTAAATGATACCAACGAACCTGCCGCCACCACTTCCACTGGAAGCTCATTCCACACCGCTACCACTCTCTGAGTAAAGAAGTTCCCGCTCATGTTACCCCTAAACTTCTGTCCCTTAATTCTGAAGTCATGTCCTCTTGTTTGAATCTTCCCTATTCTCAAAGGGAAAAGCTTGATCACATCAACTCTGTCTATCCCTCTCATCATTTTAAAGACCTCTATCAAGTCCCCCCTTAACCTTCTGCGCTCCAGAGAATAAAGACCTAACTTATTCAACCTATCTCTGTAACTTAGTTGTTGAAACCCAGGCAACATTCTAGTAAATCTCCTCTGTACTCTCTCTATTTTGTTGACATCCTTCCTATAATTGGGCGACCAAAATTGTATACCATACTCCAGATTTGGTCTCACCAATGCCTTGTACAATTTTAACATTACATCCCAGCTTGTCAAGTCAAACTGAAATGCAAGAAACTTGCGAGCAGAGAAATGCTACAATTGAAATCACGAGACAGTGATTAAAGTGGGCGGAACCCCAGCCTGCCGAGTTCTGCCTGGGGGTCAAAAGGGCACAGAGCACCAGAAGCCAGTGAAGGAGAGACAAGAAACTTGCGAGCAGTGAATCCAGCAGTAAATCAAAAAGACTGTCCGAAAAGACTGCCGCGAGAGCCAGAAAAGGCAAGCAGGACTGATTTTTCTACAGACCCGATTGGCAGCCGCCTTTGTGTCTAAAGGTTTTTCACCTGATAAAGACCAAAACTGATAAAGACCAAAACTGATAAAAACTAAGCTGCCAAAATAAAAGAAGGAGAAAATAAAAGGTGGAAAAGAAGTGTTTGGTCTGAGTGAATCCAGTTCATCATTTCGGGGTAGATAAATCAAATCCCTTTCAAGCGGGGAAACTGCAAAAACATTAGAAGACTTGACACAGCTTCTATACTCAATGCTCTGATTTATAAAGGCTAGCATACCAAAAGCTTTCTTTACCACCCTATCTATATGAGATTCCACCTTAGAAACATAGAAACATAGAAATTAGGTGCAGGAGTAGGCCATTCGGCCCTTCGAGCCTGCACCGCCATTCAATATGATCATGGCTGATCATCCAACTCAGTATCCCATACCTGCCTTCTCTCCATACCCTCTGATCCCCTTAGCCACAAGGGCCACATCTAACTCCCTCTTAAATATAGCCAATGAACTGGCCTCGACTACCCTCTGTGGCAGGGAGTTCCAGAGATTCACCACTCTCTGTGTGAAAAAAGTTCTTCTCATCTCGGTTTTAAAGGATTTCCCCCTTATCCTTAAGCTGTGACCCCTTGTCCTGGACTTCCCCAACATCGGGAGCAATCTTCCTGCATCTAGCCTGTCCAACCCCTTAAGAATTTTGTAAGTTTCTATAAGATCCCCTCTCAATCTCCTAAATTCTAGAGAGTATAAACCAAGTCTATCCAGTCTTTCTTCATAAGACAGTCCTGACATCCCAGGAATCAGTCTGGTGAACCTTCTCTGCACTCCCTCTATGGCAATAATGTCCTTCCTCAGATTTGGAGACCAAAACTGTACGCAATACTCCAGGTGTGGTCTCACCAAGACCCTGTACAACTGCAGTAGAACCTCCCTGCTCCTATACTCAAATCCTTTCTCAAATGTTGGGGAAGTCCAGGAGATTCCACCTTCAAGGAACTATGCACGGTTATTCCCAGATCTCTCTGTTCAACTGTATTCTTCAATTCCCTACCATTTATCATGTACGTCCTATTTTGATTTGTCCTGCCAAGGTGTAACACCTCACATTTATCAGCATTAAACTCCATCTGCCATCTTTCAGCCCATTTTTCCAAATGGCCTAAATCACTCTGTAGACTTTGGAAATCCTCTTCATTATCCACAACACCCCCTATCTTGGTATCATCTGCATACTTACTAATCCAATTTACCACCCCTTCATCCAGATCATTGATGTACATGACAAACAACAAAGGACCCAACACAGATCCCTGAGGCACCCCACTAGTCACCTGCCTCCAACCCGACAAGCAGCCATCCACCATTACCCTCTGGCTTCTCCCATTCAGCCACTGCTGAATCCATCTTGCTATTCCTGCATTTATACCCAACAGTTTAACCTTCTTAACCAGCCTTCCATGAGGAACCTTGTCAAAGGCCTTACTAAAGTCCATATAGACAACATCCACTGCTTTACCCTCGTCAATTTCCCTAGTAACCTCTTCAAAAAATTCAAGAAGATTAGTCAAACATGACCTTCCAGGCACAAATCCATGTTGACTGTTCCTAATCAAACCCTGTTTATCCAGATGCTTATATATATTATCTCTAAGTATCTTTTCCATTAATTTGCCCACCACTGAAGTCAAACTAACAGGTCTATAATTGCTAGGTTTACTCTTAGAACCCTTTTTAAACAATGGAACAACATGCGCAGTACGCCAATCCTCGGGGACTATTCCGTTTCTAATGACATTTGAAATATTTCTGTCATAGCCCCGGCTATTTCTACACTAACTTCCCTCAATGTCCTAGGGAATATCCTGTCAGGACCTGGAGACTTATCCACTTTTATATTTTTCAAAAGTGTCAGTACTTCTTTTACTTTGAAACTCATAGTATCCGTAACTACTCTACTCGTTTCCCTTACCTCACATAATTCAATATCCTTCTCCTTGGTGAATACCGAGGAAAAGAAATTGTTCAATATCTCCCCCATCTCTTTTGGCTCTGCAGATAGCTGCCCACTCTGTTTCTCCAATGGACCAATTTTATCCCTCGTTATCCTTTTGCTATTAATATAGCTGTAGAAACCCTTTGGATTTACTTTCGCCTTACTTGCCAAAGCAACCTCATATCTTCTTTTAGCTTTTCTAATTTCTTTCTTAAGATTCTTTTTACATTCCTTATACTCCACAAGCACCTCATTTACTCCATGCTGCCTATAATTATTGTAGATCTCCCTCTTTTTCCGAACAAGATGTCCAATTTCCCTTGAAAACCAGGGCTCTTTCCAATTTTTACTTTCCTTTCAACCGAACAGGAACATAAAGATTCTGTACTCTTAAAATTTCCCCTTTAAATGTCCACCATTTCTCTTCTACATCTTTCCCATAAAACAAAATGTCCCAGACCACTCCTTTTAAATCATCTCGCATCTCATCAAAGTTAGCCTTTCTCCAATCAAAAATCTCAACCCTAGGTCCAGTTCTGACCTTCTCCATAATTATATTGAAACTAATGGTATTGTGATCACTGGACCCGAAGTGCTCCCCAACGCATACCTCCGCCACCTGTCCCGTCTCATTTCCTAACAGGAGGTCCAGCACTGCCCCTCCTCTAGTAGGTACCTCTATGTATTGCTGCAAAAAACTATCCTGCACACATTTTACAAACTCCAAACCATCCAGCCCATTTACAGAATGTTTCCCAGTCTATGTGTGGAAAGTTGAAATCTCCCACAATCGCTACCTTGTGCTTACTACTAATATCTGCTATCTCCTTACATATTTGCTCTTCCAATTCTCGTTCCCCATTTGGCGGTCTATAATACACCCCTATAAGTGTTGCTACACCTTTCCCACTTCTCAGTTCCACCCAAATAGCCTCCCTAGATGAGCCCTCCAATCTATCCTGCCAAAGCAGTGCTGTAATATCTTCCCTGATAAGCAATGCAACACCTCCACCTCTTGCCCCTCCAATTCTATCACACCTGAAGCAACGGAATCCTGGAATATTTAGTTTCCAATCACAGCCCCGAGTTCTTCCATAATTTTGGAGGATTTTCCCCGATAACTTACAGGCCGGTGTGGGCAAGTTGGGCAGAAAGGCCTGTTTCCATGCTGTATCACTCTATGACAACTAATCAGCCCATGTCCATCTAAGTGCGTGTATATCCAGTCCCTCAGTTTGTTGGCTTTGATAACATTTGTAAATCATCCCTAATGTGTGGGTTAGTGCTCGTGTACGGGGTGTACCTGCGCTCCTAGTTCCCTCTGCTCTACTTTCAGGGAGCTATGGACTTGGACCCCAAGATCCCTCTGTACATCGATGCTGTTCAGGGTCTTGCCATTCACTGTGGACTTTCTCCTTACATTCGACCTCCTAAAGTGCAACACCTCACATTTGCCAGGTTACTCGCAAACTCTCCACGTGATCTCTCCCACTCTCCCCCTCAGGGAGACTTGCTCAGCAGCTCAGTCCCGAACGTTATTCAAAGTTCGAGGGGAATTTGCACAGCGCTCAAACTCTGCCCAGGCCTGGAGGTGATAAACAAAGTCAGGGGAGGGAGAGAGGGAGGGAAGGGTGGGACTGGGACGGACATAAATACCGACTCCCGTCCCGTCCCCAGACACAGAACTGTCCTCAACCCGGTGGCCACAGACAGAAGGATCCAGAAACTGAGCAGAGCCCGGACGAGATGTGGGGAGCGATGCTACTGGTGGTGGTGGGAGCGACACTGTTAACCCAGGGAATCGTCCATGCAGGAACCATCCCAGGACACATCCCAGGACCCGCCCCTGGACCCGACCCTGGACCCGACCCAGGACTCGACCCAGGACCCGACCCAGGACCCGACCCAGGACCCGACCCAGGACCCGACCCAGAACCCGACCTAGGACCCGACCCAAGAGGTGAAAATTATAGTAATTCTCTCACCTCCCCCCCCTCTCTCACTCTCCCCACCCTTTCTCCCCCCTCTCTTTCTCTCCCTTCTCTCTCTATATTCCCCTCTTTCTCTCTCCACCACTCTCTCTCTATATTCCCCTATTTCTCTCTCCCCCTCTCTCTCCCCTTCTCAGTCCATTCCTCTTTCTCCCCACTCGCTCTATTCCTTTTTCTCTCGTCCTCTCTATTCTTCTCCCCCTCCTCACTCCCTCTCCCCCTCTCTCCACCCCCCCCCCCCCTCTTCTCTCTCTCCCCTGCACCTTTCTCCGAATCCATCAAGTGAGAGGGGAGAGGAGCTCAAACAGAAAGAGACAGAGTGGGATAGATAAGGGGAGGGAGAGAGAGAGCGGTATAGGGAGAGAGGGAAAGGTACTGAGAGAAAGAGGGAGGGAGAGAAGGGGAGAGAAATTGTGGGAGGGGGAGAATGGGGAGGGAGAGGGAAGAGAGGCAGAGAGGGAGAAATAGAGAGATAGAGAGAGGATGGAGGGGGAAGAGAGAAAGAGGGGAGAGAGACAGGAAGAGGGAGAGCAAAGGGAGGGTGAGGAGAGAGAGAAAGATGGAGAAACAGGAAGAAAGAGGTAGTCAGAGGTGAGAGAAAGAGAGAGAGAGAGAGAGAGAGAGAGAGAGAGAGAGAGAGAGAGAGAGAGAGAGAGGGGGGAGGGAGGGAGAGAGAGAGGACAGAGAGATGGGGGAGAGAGAGGGAGTGGCGGGTTGATGTGTGTAGAAGGGAGGGAGGGGGGCAGAGGGAGACAGAGGGTCTGACAGTCTTGTCTCTCCACAGACACCTGCTTCTGGGGTGTCGGAATGTGTCGCCACGAAGCCTGTCACTCCGGAGAAGTGTTCACCCCCTCCTTGATGTGTGGAAAAGGGAAATCCTGCTGTAAATACATGAGAGGAGTCCTGCCCTTAACCCCCTCCCACCCTTCTGCCCCCCACCCCCCCCGACGTTCACTCTAAGATGGGACGTCCCATGGACCGATGTGAAATAAAAACCTCATCAGCTTCATGAAAATAAAGCCTGGTGTCTGTCTGTGTGGGAGAGTGGGGGATGGAGGGAGGGGGAAGGGGGAGAAGAGAGGGAGAGAGGGAGGGAGAGATGGGGGAGATCAGCCATGATCATATTGAATGGCGGTGCAGGCTAGAAGGGCCGAATGGCCTACTCCTGCACCTATTGTCTATGTTTCTATGAGAGGCAGAGAGAGATAGAGAGAGAGGGGGTGGGACGGAGAGGTGATGGGAAGGAGAGAGGGAGGGAGGGAGAGGGAGAGAGAGGGTGAATGGTGTGGAGGAACAGAGGGATCTCAAGGTACAAGGTTAGGACACACACACACACACACACACACACATACCGAGGTACAGTGAAAAGCTTTCTTGTTGCGTGCTACCCAGTCAGCAGAAAGACGATACATAATTACAATCGAGCCGTGCACAGTGTACAGATACAGGTTAAAGGGAATAACGTTTAGTGCAAGGTAAAGTCCGATTAAAGATAGTCCGTGGGTCTCCAATGAGGTAGATGGGAGGTCAGGACCGCTCTCCAGTTGGTGAGAGGACGGTTCAGTTGCCTGATAACAGCCGGGTAGAAACTGCCCCTGAATTTGGTGGTGTGCGTTTTCACATTTCAGTACCTCTTGCCCAATGGGAGAGGGAAGAAGAGGGAGTGATGGGTGAGACTGGCCCTTGGTTATCCTTCTGGCCTTATTCAGGATGTAACAAGTAAAATGGACAAGGGAGAGCCAGTGGATTTAGTGTACGTGGACTTTCAGTAAGCCTTTGATAAGGTCCCACACAGGAGATTTGTGCACATGGTTTTAGAATACATGGTTTAAAAAGGCAGCCAACACACGCCCTCCCTCCCTACCCCTCCCCCTCCCTACCCCTCCCCCTCCCTACCCCTCCCCCTCCCTACCCCTCCCCCTCCCTACCCCCTCCCTCTCTTCCCCCTCCCCTCCCTCTCTTCCCCCTCCCCTCCCTCGTGTGTGTAGGATAGTGTTAGTGTACGAGGTGCTCGCTGGTCATTGCGGACTCGGCAGGCAGACGGGCCTGTTTCCATGATGTATCTATATACTAAACTATATCCACATGTATATGTACCTGTCCACCTTGATCTTTTCCCCTTAACACTCCACTATCGGGGAACTATAAACCTGCAACACTTTACATTTTAACTTCAGCATTGCAACAGGCCATTCGCCCCGCAGAGTCCGTATACTAGCATCAACCCACACACTAGGAACAAGTTGCAAATGTTAACAAAGCCAACAAGCTGAGAGATTGGATATACACTCGGTTAGATGCACAAGGGCTGATTAGGTGTCATAGAGGGATGCAGCACGGAAACAGGCCCTTCGGCCCAACTTGCCCTGGTGTGAACTGTGAGGAGGATACGAGAGGATGCAGGTTGACCTGGACAGGTTGGGTGAGTGCATTGCAGATGCAGTGTAATGTGGATAAATGTGAGGTTATCCACTTTGCCACAGAATCTCTTGCCCATAATAGGTGAATCGAGGACCAGTGGACATAGGTTCAATGTGAAGAGGAACAGATTTAATAGGAAAACGAGGGGTAACTTTTGTTATTGTCCTTGGAGTTCGTGTACGGGCTGATCGGTGGTCATCACGGACTCAGCCCTGCCACAACTACCTCCTCCGGCAGCTTGTTCCGTACACCCAGCACCCTTTGTGTGAAAAAGGTACCCCTCAGGTTCCATTAAATCTACCCTGCCGATCACCTTAAACCTTTGTCCTCTGGTTATCGATTCCCCTACTCTGCGCACGGTACTCTGTGCGTCTGCCAGATCTATTCCTCTCATGATTTTGTACACCTCGATAAGAACAACACTCAACCACCTGTACTACGAGGAATAGAGTGTCAGCCTACTAAACCTTTCCCTGTAGCTCAGGCCCTTGAGTCCTGGCAATATCCTCCTAAATCTTCTCTGTCCCCTTTCCAGCTTGACAACATATTTCCTATAACACGGTGCCCAATACGGCCTCACCCACGTCTGAGTCAACTTCAACATGTGTTTCTGCGATCTACATCCCTCTGCTGGGGTGGGAGATTGCAACCTTCACGTGGTCCGCCCTGTTTCGACGAATGCAAGCAACCCGGCGTGCAGAATCAAATAAGATCAAATAGAACAAGTTGTCCTACAACTTTAGGCTGTGCACGCCATACGCAAGAAGAAGATCCCTCTGCTCTACAACACCCCCTGTCTACCTGTGACGCCACTTACAGGTAACTGTGTACCTGCGCTCCTAGATCACTCTGCTCTTGATCTTGATCGGTTGGGCAGGTGGGCTGAGGAATGGTTGATGGAATTTAATACAGAGTAATGTGAGGTGTTGTATTTAGGAACAGAACCTGCACAGAGAATGGTCAGGCTCTGGGGAGTGTTGTAGAGCAGAGGGATCTAGGAGCGCAGGTACACAATTCCCTGAAAGTGGCATCACAAGTTGATAGGTGGTCAAAAATACTTTTGACTCATTGGCCATCATCAGTCAGAGTATTGAGTATAGGAGTTGTGAAGTCATGTTGCAGTTGTATAAGACGTTGATGAGGCCGCATTTAGAATATGTGTTCAGTTCAGGGCACCATGTTATTAGAAAGATTTTGTCAAGCTGGAAGGGTACTGAGAAGATTTACGAGGATGTTGCCAGGACTCGAGGGGCCAGAGCTGCAGGGAGACGTTGCAGCAGGCTAAGACTCTATTCTTTGGAGTGCAGGAGGATGAGGAGTGATCTTATAGAGGTGTACAAATCATGAGAGGAATAGATCTGGTGGACACATAGAGTATCGTGCCCAGAGTAGGCGAATCGAGAATCAGAGCTCAGAGGTTTAAGGTGAGAAGGGGGAAAGATTTAATGGGAATCTGAGGGGTAACGTTTCACACAAAGGTGTTGGGTATATGGGACGAGCTGCTGGAGGCGGTAGTTGAGGCTGGGAATATCCCAATTTTTAAGAAACAAACAGAATGGTACAGGAATTGGAGGGATATGGCAAATGCAGGCAGTTGGGACTAGTGTAGCTGGGATATGCTGGTCTGTAGGGGTTTAGTTCCCTTTGCTCCACTTCGGGCCCAACTGCCCGAGTGTTTCTCTCCCTTGTCGGAGGGTCAATCGGCCACCACTCCACGAGCGGTTCCCAAGGGAGAGAATACAAAAAAAAAGGAAGAATCCCCTGGGTTCTAGACCTCGGGATTATGGTGGGATATGATAAAGGGTTGAATTGACCAGAGTGTGCTGATGAGAGAAAACAGAAACCAAGACGGACTCAAAGCAAGTCTAAAATTTACAGGCTTTATTAAACAATGAGAAATCGAATCTCACCAACACTACATAATACTTGGCTAAACTTATGCTTTAAACTAAGACTATGGAAAGAAAACTATTGGGCATGTTGTAAAAACTTACTTTACAAATGTATCAAAGGTATCAAAGGTATTTTATTGGTCACATTCACATACACCTAGGTGTAGTGAAGTGAAATGCTTCTTGCCATTTTGCAGCACATAAAGAAGGAATACAGACATAACATTAATTAGAGTTTTAAACATAAAGAACATCCCCCCACAATGGTTCCCATTATGAGGGAAGCCACAAAGTCCAGTCCCCAACCCCAGTTCACCCATAGTCGGGCCTATTGAGGCCTCCACAGTTGCCTCTACGGAGGCCCGATGTTCCAGGCCGTTCTCGCCGGGTGATGTTGCTCCGGCGTCGGGAGAGTCCTCTCAGCGGCTTGGGAACCCTGGAATGGCCGTTTCCGTACTGGAGGCCGCGGCTTCCAAAGCCAACAAAGCCGCGCCGGTTGGAGCTCCACAACTGGCGATCTCATCTAGAGATCCCAGGCTCCCGGTGTAAAGTTCAGCGCCACCGCCCGCTGCCGATCGCTCCACAGTCCCGCAGCTCCGCGATGTTGTTCCCGGCGGTCTCAGCTCACCGGAGTTCCAGCGCGTCGACCCAGGCAAGGCATCGCCCGCTCCGCGATAGCGCTCCACGCTCCAGCGCTGTGCCGCCGCCGAAGCCAAGGTTCTGGGCGGTCCCCGACAGGAAACGCCCTCCAGGCCCGCTGGTAGGCCGCGAGGACGGGTAGAAGCTGCAGCCCGGAGAAAAGCTGCCTCTCCGACCAGGTAGGGACCCTGAAAGGTAGATTTCCCCTTCCCCCCTCCCCCCCCCCCCCCCCACATAAAAAAGTCTAGACCTTCAAACAAAACACTTAACTAACTAAAATAAAAATAAAAAGATGAAAAGACAGACAGCTGCTGGCTGGGCAGCCGTGCACAGGACAGCGCCCCCTACATGTTTACACATCTTTAATTACAAGTACACCCCCTTTCCCCTTCTCTCTCAACCTCTATCCTATTTTGGGAACTTCACCAGCTCGTCCGGGGTACTTACAGCTAGATCGATGCAGGGTCAGGAGCCGTCCAACAGAGCAGAAAAGAGAGAGAACCCTTGCTTGCCTGCTCATTTTTATACCCGAGAGTTTCTCCCTTGAAACCTCCCAGGTGGTCCTCTGGACAAAAGGGTATTTCGATGATTCCCAGTTTCGATCTGGCATGAACAATAGACTTCCGATGATAATTGGTTTGCTGATGTCACGATGCATCGGCCTAATCATTATCCCATCACCTGGATGGGCTCCCATTGTCCCGATGGATGGGCCATTTACGATGGTGATTGTCTTGCTGCTGGGCTATTTACCCCCGTCTGCTGAGGCTTGGTTCCTTCCTTTGTCTTTCCAAGATAATCTCGTTATCTCCATCCCGGCCTTTCCTGTTCTCACCATTCACATAGTCATGTGGTTGCCCAGGCCCACAGACAGACTTTGAACTTGTTCTTCTGTGATCCCTTGGGGGGGTTTTTCCTTTTTGCAGCCAGCATGTCCGTTTTAACAATGTCCAGGTCCTTATAGAAACATAGAAACATAGAAAATACGTGCAGGAGTAGGCCATTCGGCCCTTCGAGCCTGCACCGCAATTCAATAGGATCATGGCTGATCATCCAACTCAGTATCCTGTACCTGCCTTCTCTCCATACCCCCTGATCCCTTTAGCCATAAGGGCCACATCTAACTCCCTCTTAAATATAGCCAATGAACTGGCCTCAACTACCTTCTGCGGGAGAGAATTCCACAGATTCACCACTCTGTGTGAAAAAAGTTTTCCTCATCTCGGTCCTAAAAGATTTCCCCTTTATCCTTAAACTGTGACCCCTTGTTCTGGACTTCCCCAACATCGGGAACAATCTTCCTGCATCTAGCCTGTCCAACCCCTTAAGAATTTTGTACATTTCTATAAGATCCCCCCTCAATCTACTAAATTCTAGCGAGTACAAACCGAGTCTATCCAGTCTTTCTTCATATGAAAGTCCTGACATCCCAGGAATCAGTCTGGTGAACCTTCTCTGTACTCCCTCTATGGCAAGAATGTCTTTCCTCAGATTAGGAGACCAAAACCGTACGCAATACTCCAGGTGTGGTCTCACCAAGACCCTGTACAACTGCAGTAGAACCTCCCTGCTCCTATACTCAAATCCTTTTGCTATGAATGCTAACATACCATTCGCCTGCTTCACTGCCTGCTGCACCTGCATGCCTACTTTTAATGACTGGTGTACCATGACACCCAGGTCTCGTTGCATCTCCCCCTTTCCTAATCGGCCACCATTCAGATAATAATCTACTTTCCTGTTTTTGCCACCAAAGTGGATAACCTCACATTTATCCACATTATACTGCATCTGCCATGCATTTGCCCACTCACCCAGCCTATCCAAGTCACCTTGCAGCCTCCTAGCATCCTCCTCACAGCTAACATTGCCCCCCAGCTTCGTGTCATCCGCAAACTTGGAGATGTTGCATTCAATTCCCTCGTCCAAATCATTAATATATATCGTAAATAGCTGGGGTCCCAGAACTGAGCCTTGTGGTACCCCACTAGTCACTGCCTGCCATTGTGAAAAGGACCCGTTTACTCCTACTCTTTGCTTCCTGTCTGCCAGCCAGTTCTCTATCCACATCAATACTGAACCCCCAATACCGTATGCTTTAAGTTTGTATACTAATCTCTTATGTGGGACCTTGTCGAAAGCCTTCTGAAAGTCCAGATATAACACATCCACTGATTCTCCCTTATCCACTCTACTAGTTACATCCTCGAAAAATTCTATAAGATTCGTCAGACATGATTTACCCTTCATAAATCCATGCTGACTTTGTCCAATGATTTCACCACTTTCCAAATGTGCTGCTATCCCATCTTTAATAACTGATTCTAGCAGTTTCCCCACTACCGACGTTAGACTAACTGCTCTGTAATTCCCTGTTTTCTCTCTCCGTCCCTTTTTAAAAAGTGGTGTTACATTAGCTACCCTCCAATCCTCAGGAACTACACCAGAATCTAAAGAGTTTTGAAAAATTATCACTAATGCATCCACTATTTCTGGGGCTACTTCCTTAAGTACTCTAGGATGCAGCCTATCTGGCCCTGGGGATTTATCGGCCTTTAATCCATTCAATTTACCTAACACCACTTCCCGGCTAACTTGGATTTCACTCAGTTCCTCCATCTCATTTGACCCTCGGTCCCCTGCTATTTCCGGCAGATTATTTATGTCTTCCTTAGTGAAGACAGAACCAATGTAGTTATTCAATTGGTCTGCCATGTCCTTGTTCCCCATGATCAATTCACCCGTTTCTGACTGCAAGGGACCTACATTTGTTTTAACTAATCTTTTTCTCTTCACATATCTATAAAAGCTTTTGCAGTCAGTTTTTATGTTCCCTGCCAGTTTTCTTTCATAATCTATTTTCCCTTTCCTAATTAAGCCCTTTGTCCTCCTCTGCTGGGCTCTGAATTTCTCCCAGTCCTCTGGTAGGCTGCTTTTTCTGGCTAATTTGTACGCTTCATCTTTTGTTTTGATACTATCCCTGATTTCCCTTGTTATCCACGTATGCACTACCTTCCCTGATTTATTTTTTTGCCAAACTGGGATGAACAATTGTTGTAGTTCATTCATGCAGTCTTTAAATGCCTTCCATTGCATATCCACCGTCAACCCATTAAGAATCAATCGCCAGTCTATCTTGGCCAATTCACGTCTCATACCCTCAAAGTTACCTTTCTTTAAGTTCAGGACCCTTGTTTCTGAATTAACGATGTCACTCTCCATCCTAATGAAGAACTCAACCATATTATGGTCACTCTTGCCCAAGGGGCCACGCACAACAAGACTGCTAACTAACCCTTCCTCATTACTCAATACCCAGTCTAGAATAGCCTGCTCTCTCGTTGGTTCCTCTACATGTTGGTTTAGAAAATTATCCCGCATACATTCCAAGAAATCCTCTTCCTCAGCACCCTTGCCAATTTGATTCACCCAAGCTATGTGTAGATTGAAGTCACCCATTATAACTGTTTTACCTTTGTTGCACGCATTTCTAATTTCCTGTTTGATGCCATCCCCAACTCCACTACTACTGTTAGGTGGCCTGTACACAACTCCCACTGGCGTTTTCTGTCCCTTAGTGTTTCGCAGCTCTACCCATATCGATTCCACATCCTCAAAGCTAATGTCCTTCCTTTCTATTGCGTTAATCTGCTCTCTAACCAGCAACGCTACCCCACCTCCTTTCCCTTTCTGTCTATCCCTCCTGAATATTGAATATCCCTGGATGTTCAGCTCCCAGCCTTGGTCACCCTGGAGCCATGTCTCCGTGATCACAACTATATCATAGTCGTTAATAGCTATCTGCACATTCAACTCATCCACCTTATTACGAATGCTCTTGCATTGAGACACAAAGCCTTCAGGCTTGTTTCTACAACACTCTTACTCCTTATACTATTATGCTGAAAAGTGGTCCTTTTTGATTTTTTGCCCTGGATTTGCCGGCCTGCCACTTTTACTTTTCACCTTGCTACCTATTGCTTCTACCCTCATTTTACACCCCTCTGTCTCTATGCTCACACATTTAAGAAACCCTTTCCCTTTAACTCCATCCTCCACTATCCCATTCGACACCCCCACCCCCCTTATTCAGTTTAAAACCACCCGTGTAGCAGTGGCAAACCTGCCTGCCAGAATGCTGGTCCCACACCTGTTAAGATGCAATCCGTCCCTTTTGTACAGTTCCCCCTTACCCCAAACAGATCCCAGTGATCTAAGAATCTAAATCCCTGCCCCGAGTTCATCCATAATTTTGGAGGATTTGCCCGATAACTTACAGGCCGGTGTGGGCAAGTTGGGCAGAAAGGCCTGTTTCCATGCTGTATAACTCTATGACAACTAATCAGCCCATGTCCATCTAAGTGCGTGTATATCCAATCCCTCAGCTTGTTGGCTTTGGTAATATTTGTAAATCGTCCCTAATGTGTGGGTTAGTGCTCGTGTACGGGGTGTACCTGCGCTCCTAGTTCCCACTGCTCTACTTTCAGGGAGCTGTGGACTTGGACCCCAAGATCCCTCTGTACATCGATGCTGTTCAGGGTCTTGCCGTTCACTGTGGACTTTCTCCTTACATTCGACCTCCTAAAGTGCAACACCTCACATTTGCTCACAAACTCTCCACGTGATCTCTCCCACTCTCCCCCTCAGGGAGACTTGCTCAGCAGCTCAGTCCCGAACGTTATTCAAAGTTCGAGGGGAATTTGCACAGCGCTCAAACTCTGCCCAGGCCTGGAGGTGATAAACAAAGTCAGGGGAGGGAGAGAGGGAGGGAGGGGTGGGACTGGGACGGACATAAATACCGACTCCCGTCCCGTCCCCAGACACAGAACTGTCCTCAACTCGGTGGCCACAGACAGAAGGATCCAGAAACTGAGCAGAGCCCGGACGAGATGTGGGGAGCGATGCTACTGGTGGTGGTGGGAGCGACACTGCTAACCCAGGGAATCATCCATGCAGGACCCATCCCAGGACCTGACCCAGGACCCGACCCTGGACCCGACCCAGGACCCGACCCTGGACCCGACCCAGGACCCGACGAAGAACATCCTGCAGTGATCCAACTTTGATAGTATTCTCTCACCCCTCCCCCCTCTCTTCCACTCTCCCTCACCCTTTCCTCCCCCCTCATCTTGCTCTCCCTTCGCATCCTCGATAGTCCCCTCTTGCTCTTCTCCCTACCACTCTCTCTCCATTCCTATTTCTCTCTCCCCCTCTCTCTCCCCCTTCTCATGCCATTCCTCTTTCCCCCACTTCGCGCTATTCAGTTTTCTCTCGTCCTCTCTAGTCTTCTCTCCCCGTCCTCACTCCCTCTCCCCCTCTCACCCTCTCTCCACCCCCCCCCCCTCCCTCTTACTCTCTCTCTCCCCGGTGCCATTCTCCGAATCCATCAAGGGAGAGGTGAGAGGAGCTCAAACGAAAGGGAGACATTGGGATGAGCAATAAGGGAGGGGAGGAGACGAGAGCGGTAGAGGGAGAGAGGGACAGGTACTGAGAGAAAGGAGGGAGGGAGAGAAGGGGGAGAGAAATTGTGGGAGGGG
>NC_045956.1:174659442-174729442 GCF_010909765.2 Amblyraja radiata
CTCAGTGACTGAGCTGTGAGCCCAATAATCCATTTGGCCCACAATGTCTATATTAGCCCTCTGGAAACCAGTACGTTCGTCCCACAACACCCATACTAGCGCAACAAACCCTCCCGTGAGATAACATAGTCTAGTTATCTCTTAAATGAGATACAGCATGTAAACAGGCTTTCGGCCCACCGTTCAACACTGACCAGTGATTCCCGCACACTAACACTATCCTGCACATAGGGAACAATGTACAATTTTACCGGCCAATTAACTTACAAATCCACACGTCAATGGAGTGTGTGTGTGGCCCCGATAAGCGTACGATGGGACAGTACAGATGTCTCTTATTACCCCACACCCCCTCCCCTCCATACTTACGGATGGTACAGAAGTGATCTCACTAACTCTGTATCATCTGAATTTGTTTTTCCTGCAGTTCATGCCTCCAGGTGTTGGTAGAGTTTGAGCGCTGTGCAAATCACCCTCGAACTTTGAATAACGTTCGGGACGTGGATGCTGAGCAAGTTTGCCTGAGGGGGAGAGCGAGAGATCACGGGGAGAGATTGAGGATAGACACACGACACAGGGCAGCACGATGGCGCAGCGGTAGAGTAGCTGCATCACAGCGCCAAGGACCCGGGTTCCATCCTGACTATGGGAAATGTGTGTACGGAGTTTGTACGTTCTACCCGTGACTGCGAGGGTTTTCTCTGGGGGATCCGGTTTCCTCCCACGCTACAAAGACTGTTGGAGGTTAATTGGCTTCGGTACATTTGTAAATTGTCCCTCGTGTGTGTAGGATAGTGTTAGTGTAAGGGGTGATCGCTGGTCATCACGGACTCGGTGGGCCGAAGGGCCTGTTTCTGCGCTGTATCTCTAAACTAAACTATTGTGAACGGGCGACCGCTTATCGGCTCGGATTTTCAGGGAATTGTGGGAGGGGGAGAATGGGGAGGGAGAGGGAAGAGAGACACAGAGGGAGAAATAGAGAGATAGAGAGAGGATGGAGGGGGAAGAGAGAAAGAGGGGAGAGAGACAGGAAGAGGGAGAGCGAAGGGAGGGTGAGGAGAGAGAGAAAGATGGAGAAACAGGAAGAAAGAGGTAGTCAGAGGTGAGAGAAAGAGAGAGAGAAAGAGAGAGAGGGGAGGGAGGGAGAAAGAGAGGACAGAGAGATGGGGGAGAGAGAGGGAGTGGTGGGTTGATGTGTGTAGAGGGGAGGGAGGGGGCAGAGGGAGACAGAGGGTCTGACAGTCTTGTCTCTCCACAGACATCTGCTTCTTCGTCGGAATATGTCGCCACGACGCCTGTCACTCCGGAGAAGTGTTCACCCCCTCCTTGACCTGTGGAAAAGGGAGTTCCTGCTGTAAATACACATGAGAGGAGTCCTGCCCTCATCCCCCTCCCACCCCCCCCCCTCCACCTCCATCCTAAGATGGGACGTCCCGCGGACGGATGTGAAATAAAAACCTCATCAGCTTCATGAAAATAAAGTCTGGTGTCTGTCTGTGTGGGAGAGTGGGGGATGGAGGGAGGGGGAAGGGGGAGAAGAGAGGGAGAGAGGGAGGGAGAGATGGGGGAGATCAGCCATGATCATATTGAATGGCGGTGCAGGCTCGAAGGGCCGAATGGCCTACTCCTGCACCTATTGTCTATGTTTCTATGAGAGGCAGAGAGGGAGAGAGAGGGGAAGGGGAGAGATGGGGAGAGAGAGAGAGGGAGGGAGGGCAGAGAGAGAGAGGAGGGGGAGAGAGGGGGGGAGAGGGAAGGGTTTCCAGGAGGGTGGGAGAATAGAGGGGAAGGAGAAAGGGAGAGGAAGGAGAGACAGTGTATGAGAGAAATGGAGAGAGAGAGGGTGAGAGTTAGGTGTAGAGAGACAGAGCGAAAAGAGCAGCGGAGGGAGAGAGGGAGGGGTACAGAGAGAGAAGGGAGAGAGAAAGAGAGGGGAGGAAGAGAAAGATAATGGTGGGAGAAGGGGAGGTGAAGAGGAAAGGGTTGAGAGAAGGTGGGACGGAGAGGTGATGGGAAGGAGAGAGGGAGGGAGGGAGAGGGAGGCAGGGAGAGGGTGAATGGTGTGGAGGAACAGAGGGATCTCAAGGTACAAGGTTAGGACACACACACACATACACACACATACCGAGGTACAGTGAAAAGCTTTCTTGTTGCGTGCTACCCAGTCAGCAGAAAGACGATACATGATTACAATCGAGCCGTGCACAGTGTACAGATACAGGTTAAAGGGAATAACGTTTAGTGCAAGGTAAAGTCCGATTAAAGATAGTCCGTGGGTCTCCAATGAGGTAGATGGGAGGTCAGGACCGCTCTCCAGTTGGTGAGAGGACGGTTCAGTTGCCTGATAACAGCCGGGAAGAAACTGCCCCTGAATTTGGTGGTGTGCGTTTTCACATTTCAGTACCTCTTGCCCGATGGGAGAGGGAAGAAGAGGGAGTGATGGGTGAGACTGGCCCTTGGTTATCCTGCTGGCCTTATTCAGGATGTAACAAGTAAAATGGACAAGGGAGAGCCAGTGGATTTAGTGTACGTGGACTTTCAGAAAGCCTTTGATAAGGTCCCACACAGGAGATTTGTGCACATGGTTTTAGAACACATGGTTTAAAAAGGCAGCCAACACACGCCCTCCCTCCCTACCCCTCCCCCTCCCTACCCGTCCCCCTCCCTCTCTACCCCCTCCCTCTCTTTGCCCTCCCCCTCCCTCTCTACCCCCTCCCTCTCCCTCCCTAGCCGCACCTGCGTAGTTGGAGGCTACGCGTGTGGATAGGGTGGGGGATGGGTTAAATGGAGCGAATTAGTAATATAAATATAATATCAAGTTAGTGTGTGTGTGTGTGTGGGGGGGGGGGGGGTCCGGTTTCCTCCCACACTCCTTGCGGGTTTGGAGGTTAATTGGCATTGGTACAATTGTAAATTATTGCTGGTGTGTGTAGGATAGTGTTAGTGTACGAGGTGCTCGCTGGTCATTGCGGACTCGGCAGGCAGACGGGCCTGTTTCCATGATGTATCTCTATACTAAACTATATCCACATGTATATGTACCTGTCCACCTTGATCTTTTCCCCTTAACACTCCACTATCGGGGAACTATAAACCTGCAACCCTTTACATTTTAACTTCAGCATTGCAACAGGCCATTCGCCCCGCAGAGTCCGTATACTAGCATCAACCCACACACTAGGAACAAGTTGCAAATGTTAACAAAGCCAACAAGCTGAGAGATTGGATATACACTCGGTTAGATGCACAAGGGCTGATTAGGTGTCATAGAGGGATGCAGCACGGAAACAGGCCCTTCGGCCCAACTTGCCCTGGTGTGAACTGTGAGGAGGATACGAGAGGATGCAGGTTGACCTGGACAGGTTGGGTGAGTGCATTGCAGATGCAGTTTAACGTGGATAAATGTGAGGTTATCCACTTTGCCACAGAATCCCTTGCCCAGAATAGGTGAATCGAGGACCAGTGGACATAGGTTCAATGTGAAGAGGAACAGATTTAATTGGAAAACGAGGGGTAACTTTTGTTATTGTCCTTGGTGTTCGTGTACGGGCTGATCGGTGGTCATCACGGACTCAGCCCTGCCACAACTACCTCCTCCGGCAGCTTGTTCCGTACACCCAGCACCCTTTGTGTGAAAAAGGTACCCCTCAGGTTCCATTAAATCTACCCTGCCGATCACCTTAAACCTTTGTCCTCTGGTTATCGATTCCCCTACTCTTATGAGGAAAGGTTAAGTAAGCTGGGACTCTACTCTTTGGAGTTTAGAAGAATGAGAGGCGATCTCATTGAAACGTATAAGATCGTGAGGGGCCTTGATCGGGTGGATGCACCGAGGATGTTCCCAATGATCGGGGAGGCTAGAACTAGGGGACATAGTTGCAGAGTGAGGGGGGGCTCTTTTAAAACTGAGATGAGGAAGAACTTCTTCACCCAGAGAGTGGTTAGTTTGTGGAATTCACTGCCCCAGGGAGCAGTGGAAGCAGAAACGTTAAATATATTTAAGTCAAAAATAGATGGTTTTTTAGCTGCCAAGGGGATAAAGGGGCTACGGGGAGAGGGCAGGGATATGGACCTAGGTATGGTTAGTATAGTAGGCCTGAGTGATCTCCTGGACAAGTGTCGATCGCCTGGATTGGGGTCGGAGAGGAATTTCCCGGATTTTTTTCCCGAATTGGACCTGGGTTTTTATCCGGTTTTTTGCCTCCCCCAGGAGATCACGCGGTTCTTGGGGTGGAGAGGGGTGATAGCGGTATAAAGGGGAGGGTAGTGTCTTGTGTTCTGTGTCTTGTGTCTACTGTTTGTGGGTAAGTGTGTCTGTTTGGTGTTCAGCCATGAGCGAATGGCGGTGCGGGCTCGACGGACCTGGTGGTCTACTCTCGCACCTACTTTCTATGATTCTATGATTCTATGATTCTATACTCTGCGCACGGTACTGTGCGTCTGCCAGATCTATTCCTCTCATGCTTTTGTACACCTCGATAAGAACAACACTCAACCACCTGTACTACGAGGAATAGAGTGTCAGCCTACTAAACCTTTCCCTGTAGCTCAGGCCCTTGAGTCCTGGCAATATCCTCCTAAATCTTCTCTGCCCCCTTTCCAGCTTGACAACATATTTCCTATAACACGGTGCCCAATACGGCCTCACCCACGTCTGAGTCAACTTCAACATGTGTATCTGTGATCTACATCCCTCTGCTGGGGTGGGAGATTGCAACCTTCACGTGGTCCGCCCTGTTTCGACGAATGCAAGCAACCCGGCGTGCAGAATCAAATAAGATCAAATAGAACAAGTTGTCCTACAACTTTAGGCTGTGCACGACATACGCAAGAAGAAGATCCCTCTGCTCTACAACACCCCCTGTCTACCTGTGACGCCACTTACAGGTAACTGTGTACCTGCGCTCCTAGATCCCTCTGCTCTTGATCTTGATCGGTTGGGCAGGTGGGCTGAGGAATGGTTGATAGAATTTAATACAGAGTAATGTGAGGTGTTGTATTTAGGAACAGAACCTGCACAGAGAATGGTCGGGCTCTGGGGAGTGTTGTAGAGCAGAGGGATCTAGGAGCGCAGGTACACAATTCCCTGAAAGTGGCATCACAAGTTGATAGGTGGTCAAAAATACTTTTGACTCATTGGCCATCATCAGTCAGAGTATTGAGTATAGGAGTTGTGAAGTCATGTTGCAGTTGTATAAGACGTTGATGAGGCCGCATTTAGAATATGTGTTCAGTTCAAGGCACCATGTTATTAGAAAGATTTTGTCAAGCTGGAAGGGTACTGAGAAGATTTACGAGGATGTTGCCAGGACTCGAGGGGCCAGAGCTGCAGGGAGACGTTGCAGCAGGCTAAGACTCTATTCTTTGGAGTGCAGGAGGATGAGGAGTGATCTTATAGAGGTGTACAAATCATGAGAGGAATAGATCTGGTGGACACATAGAGTATCGTGCCCAGAGTAGGGGAATCGAGAATCAGAGGACAAAGGTTTAAGGTGAGAAGGGGGAAAGATTTAATGGGAATCTGAGGGGTAACGTTTCACACAAAGGTGTTGGGTATATGGGACGAGCTGCTGGAGGCGGTAGTTGAGGCTGGGAATATCCCAATTTTTAAGAAACAATTAGAATGGTACAGGGATAGGACAGGTTTGGAGGGATATGGTAAATGCAGGCAGTTTTTTTTATTATGAAACTACTTTTATTCAAAAAATAAAAATAAACATAGAGTATTAACACAATCAAAGACTGCCTATGCTGACAGTTTACAAACAAATGATCGTCAAATTAATAACGTCAACGTCAACTGGACCCACGAATGGCCGTTGAAGGTCGAGTGTTCCGTTTATCAACAATACACTCGACCTTCAACGGCGACCAGTATTCATGGAAAGCCTCCAAAGTCCCCATGGACACCACGTGTTCCCTCTTAACACTTAAACAAAATTATCAAAGTAAAATATTAACATTCTTATCGATAATATATTCAACCTCCTGTGGTGACCAGCGTGCACAGAAGGCCTCCACAGTCCCCATGGACACCGTGTGTTCCTTTTCTAGGGACACGCGAGCTCGGACGTAACCCCGGAAAAGGGGCAGGCAGGCAACCGGTGTGCGGCCATCGACTGCCCGCTGCCTGGACCCGCGAATGGCCATCTTGGCCAGGCCCAGGAGCAGACCGACAGGGAGACCCACTCCTCCCTCCCATCCTTCCCTCCTCTGCACCGGGTGCCCATAAATTAATAGTGTTGGACTAAAATGCAGCCAAAACTTGAGGAGCAGCCCTTTCAGATACTCGAACAGTGGCTGCAACCTCTCACACTCTATGTACACATGGAACACGGTCTCTTCCTCACCGCAGAAATGACAAGCAGGGGAAGAGTCCGTGAACCAGCTCAAATACCTATTACAGGCCACGGCTTTGTGCAATACTCTCCAGCCCAGGTCCCCGATGTAAAGGGGCAGGACTCCCTTGTAGAGAGACCTCCACTGGGGACCGCTCCCCTCGTCAGGTGGTAACACGGACCGCCAGGGTGTGTCTGGGTGGAAGACGAGGGCGAGGAAGTGGAGAGTGTGCAGGAGCAGCCTGTACAGTACGCGCCTCTCCGCGTCACAGGACGGTACGCTGGGCATCTCGGAAAGGCGGCTCATGTTGCATGGGGCCGGTTCTCGGGGAGGGACCCGGGCCTTGGGCCCTATGAACAATTCCAACTGAACGGGGGCAAGCTCGTCCGGAATCGTTCCATGCACACGTCTCTCCTCAACACCCACCATCACAGCCACGACACCCCCCTCCCCCTGAGGAGTAGGGCCCTGGCTGAAGGTGACCAAATTCCTGGCCTTCAAGAGGTCACGGTAAAAGCCAGGCAACTCCCGCCTATCCCGCCTAGCGCGTCGACTCATGCCCGCTAATGGGAGCCGTGAGCCCTCCTGAAGGCAGCGCCCCTGGCGTAAAAAATACGTCGCCAGCACGTGCCATTTAGGAGGGTAGTCCGAGTAGATGTACCTCCGCAGGGTCCTGAGTCGGAGAGCTGCCACCTGGGTACGAATACAGACCAGCGCCTGACCACCCTCCTCCAATGGGAGACTCAGAACCCCAGCAGAGACCCAGTGGTTCCTCTCGCCCCAGAAGAAGTTGACCAATCTCCTCTGTAACATGGTTATAAAATAAGAGGACGGGACCATAGTGGCCATCCGGTACCACAGCAGAGAGGCCACCAGCTGGTTTATAACTACAGCCCTGCCCCGGTAAGAGAGCACACCAAGTAGGCCGGACCAACGTCCCAGCCGGGCGATCACCTTCGCCTCCAGCTCCTGCCAGTTCGCCGGCCACCCCCCCTCATCGGGACTCAGGTAGACCCCCAGATAGAGGAGGTGCGTGGTATTCCACGCAAAACCTGCCATCTCCTCCGGCAGGGAGTCCACCTGCCACCCACCCACCAAGAGACCAGAACACTTCCCCCAGTTGATCTCGGCGGAGGAAGCAGCCGAGAAAACCTGCTGGCACTCACGCATCCTCCGCAGGTCAACAGGGTCGGTGAACATCAGAATGACATCGTCGGCGTAGGCCGAGAGGACCACCTCCATCCCCGGCCCTGGTAAAGCCAGGCCTGTCAACCGTCTCCGGAGAAGGCACAGGAAAGGCTCAACACAGATGGAGTACAGCTGGCCGGACATGGGACATCCCTGACGAACCCCCCTCTCAAAGGGAAAGGGGGCCAACAAAGAGCCGTTGACCTTAACAAGGCATTCTGCAGCAGTGTATAAAAGTCGAACCCAGGCCAAAAAGTGTGGTCCAAATCCGAACGCCTGCAGAGTCCCCAGAAGGTAATCATGCTCCACCCTGTCGAACGCCTTCTCCTGGTCGAGGGAGAGAAAGGCGACCGACAGACCAGCTCCCTGGGTCAGATAGATCAGGTCCCGGACTAGATGAACATTGTCCTGGATGGACCGGCCCGGGACTGTGTACGACTGGTCAGGGTGGATCACCTGGGACAACACGGGACCCAGGCGATTCGCTAATGCCCGGGCAAAAACTTTATAGTCCGTGCTGAGGAGAGAGACCGGGCGCCAGTTCTTCAAAAGGCGGAGATCGCCCTTCTTGGGCAGCAGGACAACAACTGCCCTGCGACACGAGAAGGGCATCTCCCCAGTCGCCAGGCTCTCCCCCAGGACCTTCATATAGTCACTCCCCAGGACATCCCAGAAGGCTCTAAGGTACTCCACAGTCAGCCCATCCAGCCCTGGAGACTTGCCCCCCTTGAGCTGGTGCAGGGCACCAGTCATCTCTGTAGAAGGACTTGTTCGACACACAAAGTCTCTTACTAAGTATCTTTATTAAGTCACTACACACATTGTGCTCTAGCTGTCCGTGGTCATCACTGGGACTAGAGAGAGAGCTAGAGGCGGGGAAGCTACAATTATACAGGAGACAATGGGGAGTGGTTAGTAGTGGTGAGGTCACTATGTTAAAGGAGCATGCACTGATCTACATCCTTCCTCTTGGAAACAAAGCGACCACGGCTCATACGCTAGAGGCAAACCAGAAACAGTTGGAAAACATCATGAAGCAGACTAATCACACACTCCGTACCGGACAGGCGGCTTGACCAAACGCCCAGAGCGGGTGCGCAACCCGCCTTCCCCTTCCACCGTAGGAGCTACAGGAACGGGGGCAGGGACAGAGATAGGGGAACCGGGAGACAAACGCCCAGGGGAAGGAGGAGAACGAGGCGAAGGAACGGGCTCCTCAGCAGGTGAAGAAGGAGAAGGGGGACCGCGTGGGCTGGGCACCATGAGCTGAGAGGGAAGAGTCCGTGGCATGCGAGGAGTGACAGGGGCAGGAGGAGTCGCAGGCGGCGGTGAATGGACTGGCGGCGGCGGATGCACAGGCGGCGGGGAATGGACAGGCGGCGAATACGGGTCCGCGGGAGGCGGAGAAGGCTCGTTGACTAGCAGCAGGTGCTGGCGTGTCCGACGGTACAAAGTGCCCTCGTAATTAACCAGGTAGGACCGGGGAGAGTCGGCATTGCCAACGACAACGGCCAGACGGTGATGACTGGAGGTGGACATCATCCGGACAACCTGGCCTGGGAACAGACGGGGAAGCAGTCGGGAAGATTTGTCAAAGGAGCGCTTTTGGATGACCTGTTTCTCGATGATGCGCTCCTTGACAGCGGCAGGGCTGCGGACAGCGGGCTTTAGAGACTGCTGAGAAACCGGGAGACGGGGTCTAGTGGTGCGGGACATGAGGCGCTGGGCAGGCGAACCAAGTGCGGGGTCCCGGGAAATGTTGCGGAGGTTGAGGAGGGCAAGATAGAAGTCCGAATGGGACAGACGACAATGTTCCAGCAGCTCCTTGGCGCTGCGGACAGCGCGCTCCGCAAGGCCATTGCTCTGCGGGTACTCGGGGCTGCTGGTGATGTGGCGAAAGTTCCATTGGGCGGCGAAGGCGGCGAACTCTGCGCTGGAAAACTGTCCGCCGTTGTCGGATTGGAGAGTCACCGGGGAACCAAAGGTAGAAAAGTGGCGGCGAAGCTTCCCGATGACGGCAGCAGACGTGAGGGAAGGCAGCTGGTCCACCTCGAACCAGCTGGAGTAGGAGTCCGCCAGGACCAGGAAGTGTTTGCCGCGCCATTCGAAAATGTCAGTGGCGACAGCCATCCACGGCAGCTCTGGAGCCGGCTGCTGCATGAGAGGTTGGCGTCGTTGATGAGGCAGTAGGCTGTTGCAGGCAGCACAGGCGGAGACCCTGTCACGAATCTCCTGAATCATGCCAGGCCAGAAAAACTGAGCTTGGGCCTGGGACAAAGTGGCCTCCACCCCGGGGTGACCACTGTGTGCGGTTTGGTCGTAGTGGTCACGCAGAGCGTCCGGCACCACGACCTTGTGGCCCTTCACCACCACGCCGCTGTGCAGCACCAATTCGTCTCGAACCAGGAAGCAGGGCACGGCACCGGCCGGTAGGGAAGAGCGTCGGTCAGGCCAGCCACGGCGGATGACGCCCGCAAGCTGTTGCAGGGCAGGATCAGCGGCAGTGTGTTCGACCAGGGACTGCATCTGCCAAGAGGGAACAATGTTAACGTTCAGCACCATCAGGTCAGACGATTCGTATGGATGGCGGGCAACGGAAGGGAGCGGCGCACGGGACAATGTGTCGGCCACGAACATCTCCTTGCCCTTGCGGTACACAATGTTGAACGTAAATCGTTGGAGCTGCAGCATCATTCGCTGCAACCGCGAGGAGGCCGCATGGATAGGCTTGTTCAAGATAGAAACCAGCGGCTGGTGGTCCGTTTCAATGGTGAAAGTGTTGCCCAGAATGTAGTCTTTGAATTTGGAGCAGGCGAACACCACGGCAAGGAGCTCCTTCTCGATCTGAGCGTAGCGCTGCTCAGCAGGGGTCATGGTGCGAGAAGCATAGGAAACAGGCAGCTGCTGGTCGTCATAGAGCTGCAGGCAGGCGGCACCAAGGCCGAACTGAGATGCATCGCAAGTGAGGACAATTGGCCTGTTCAGGTCAAAATACGTTAAAGTCGGGGTGCGTGCGAGCTTGGACTTCAGGGCTACGAATGCCGACTGGTGATGCGGTAGCCAGACCCAGGCATTGTCCTTTTTGATTAGCTCTCTCAGGGGGGCACTCAGTTCGCTGAGGTCGGGTATGAACTTACCCAGGTAGTTGACCATGCCCAGAAAGCGCTGCAGGCCGGGCACGTCCGTGGGAGCGGGCATTTCGGTGACCGCAGCAGCCTTCTGGGGGTCTGGCTTTAGTCCCCTGGCCGTGAAAACGTGGCCCACGTACGTGACCTCCTGAACGCGGAACCGACCCTTCTTCGGGTTAAGCTTGAGATTGATCTCACGAGCCCGGTCCAGGACTTGACGGAGGTGCAGGTCGTGCTCAGCGACGTCCTTCCCGTATACCAAAATGTCATCAACAATAATAGCGCATGGCAACCCGGCAAACAGCTGTTCCATGGTCCGCTGGAAAACCTCGCTTGCTGAGTTGATCCCGAAGGGCATGCGAAGAAAACGAAACCTGCCGAAAGGTGTGCTGAAGGTGGTTAAGAAGGATGAACGTTCATCCAGAGGGATCTGCCAAAAAGAGCTCTTGGCATCTAGGACCGAGAAGACTGTGGCCGGACCGACCTGTGCAGCGACGTCCTCCACTGTCCGCATGGGGTAGTGCGGGCGTTGGATAGCAAGGTTCAGGTCCTTCGGGTTGATGCAGATCCTGATCTCGCTCGCATCTTTCTTGGCAGCGACGACCATGGTGGAGACCCACAGGGTGGGTGCGCTCACCTCCTTGAGAATGCCCGTGGAAACCATGTCACGCAGTGTGGACTCCACGTGGCCCTTCATGGCAAAAGACACACGGTGGGCCGGTCTAATCACCGGGTCGACCCCCGGGTCAACAACGATCTTATAGGCACAGGGCAGTTTGCCCAGAATGTCATCGAAACGATCGGGATACTCTATCAGAGGGTCCATGGGGGCCTGCAGCAGGTGGACGTCGCGGTGAAAAGAGACCAATCCCAAGTCCTGGCATGCACGGGCACCCAGCAGGGTGACGTTATCAGAGTCCAGCAGGAGGAAAGTGAGGGGCCGAGAGGTCTTGAGAACTGTACAGATAACCGTGGCCTTCCCCACGGCGACCAGAATACCTCCCCCATAGGCATGAAGGCGGGAGTCATCGGGAAGCACTCTCTCCCCCGAGCTTATCTGTTTGAAGAGGCGAACAGACATAATGTTTGCAAACGCACCAGTATCGACCTTGGACGAGAAGGAGTGTCCATTCACAGTAACATGTATGGAGGGATCCGTTATCAAGGCAGGTGCACTCAAGAGCGAAAACACAGTCGGATCACCATGGGAGGAAATCGTATCAGAATCAGGGAGTTCGAGCTGGTACTGGGAACCAGGCGCGCTATCAGTGTCCGCAAGAATGTTTAGACTCCTTCTAGGAGCAGGGACAGGTTTCCCACGAGAACGACAGGCTGCAGAAAAATGGTTAAGTTTCCCGCAGGAGTTGCAAGTTTTACCCAGCGCTGGGCAAACGTTGTTCTGGTGCGAGGAGAAATTACAATTTTGGCATCGACGAGGGGTGACCTTAGCGGGAGTGGAGGGGGTTAACTGGCGAGGCGGGCTATTGATCCGCCGGCGGCCAACGGTACCGGTGAAGTTGATGTCCTGGGACGGCAGGTGAGATACGGAGCCGACAGCAGAGGCCATACGAGCAGAATGCATGGCATCCTTTAGCGTGAGGTCGGGTTTCATTAGGAGATCTTCGCGCAGCTTTGAGTTTAGGAGACCGTTGACCAGGACGTCCCTGATCAATTCGTCCGTTGTAATCGCTTCAAGGCGGCACCGCCGAGCCATATGTCGCAAAGAGGCAATGTAAGCGTCAATGTGCTCACCGGGAACCTGACGTCTTGTGAAGAACCTGAAACGCTCAATAATATTATTTGTGGGAATGTCACATAGGGCAGTAAATTTGGTCATGAGACATACCGGGTCATGGCGGTCTTCCGGAGGGACGAACTCGAACGCCGCATAATGATCCATAGCCTCCGGACCAGACAGGTTGAGGAGTAGGTGAGCCTGTACCACAGGAGTGGCACCAGGATGAGCGATAGCGATGTAATGTTCATAGTCGCGCTGGAAGACAGTCCAGCGGTGCACGATGTCCGCGTCAAAAACGAGCTTGTCAGGACGACGGCACGAGTTAGCCATAGTAAAATGCAAAGGTGGGGAAACAACTGGGAGAAACAAATAATAAAATAAAGCCGATAAACAGGAGACGCAAGTCTACCGCGCTGACACCATGTAGAAGGCCTTGTTCGACACACAAAGTCTCTTACTAAGTATCTTTATTAAGTCACTACACACATTGTGCTCTAGCTGTCCGTGGTCATCACTGGGACTAGAGAGAGAGCTAGAGGCGGGGAAGCTACAATTATACAGGAGACAATGGGGAGTGGTTAGTAGTGGTGAGGTCACTATGTTAAAGGAGCATGCACTGATCTACAATCTCCTCCAGAGTTAGGGGATCATCCAGGTGTTCAGCCACATCCTTGCACACAGCAGGTAAGCCCTCCCACAGGACCTCTTGTGCCTCCCCACTCGATGTGCCTGCCGAGAACAGAGTCTTGTAGAAAGACCCAACCGAGGCACCAATGCTCTCTGGATCTGTGACAGAGGAGCCATCATCCGCAAGCAACTCAACAAGCTGCCTGCGGGCTCCTCGCCCCTTCTCCAGAGAAAAGAAAAAGGGGGAGGCGCGGTCCAGATCGTGTAACATCTGGACTCGCGACCTCACATACGCACCCCGGGATCTCCTAAGCTGCAAGTCCCTCAGTGCTCCCTTCTTCTCCTGGTATTCCTCCCACTCAACGAATCCCCACCAGTCTGATCCAGACGTGCCCCCGAGTCGAGCAACTCTCTCTCAAGCTGTCCGATTTCAGAGTCTCGCCTCTTAGTCGACCCCCTCGTGTAGTCCTGGCAAAACAGACGGACGTAGGCCTTCCCCACGTCCCACCACTGCCTCAGGGAAAGGAAACGCCCCTGCCTCTCTCTCCACCTCGCCCAGAACAGCCTGAATGAATCCTGGAATCGGCGATCCGCCAACAGCTGGCTATTAAAATGCCAGTACGCGGACCCAGCCCGTGTGCGCATCGGGATAAAATCCACTCGCACCAGGCAATGGTCCGAGCACGGTGCCGGCTGCATGGAGGCCGCCGAAACACAGGAGACATAGGCCTTGGACACGTATAAATGATCAATACGGGAACCACCACCCTCAAACCTGTACGAGAAGGCGTTAGAATCGGGGTGGAAATTCCGCCAAGCGTCTACCAGCTCAAAAGAGTCCACCATCTCCCTTAAAGTCTTTACTGCACCCGGGTCACGGTGAACGCCAGAGCGATCTCTTGCCTCGAGGGCACAATTAAAATCTCCCCCAAGGAAAACACACTCCCCACGGTCGATAGTATTCAACAACGTGGTCACTTCCCTTGTTAAGCGCGTCTGCATTACGCCGATCTTGGGGGCGTACACAGTAATGAAGTGTAATGGCACGCCATCCAAGCTCACGGCCAGATACAGCAAACGGCCTGGTACAATGTCCTGCACTTTGAGGATCTCTTGCTGGAAAGACGGGGCCAACAGGAAGGCCACTCCACTCTAATTGGAGCTGAGATGACTCATGTAGACCCCCCCCTCCCACTCCAGGAGCCAGGTGGGTTCATCACTAGCCACAGTGTGTGTTTCCTGCAGGAAGCTCACCGCATACCTCCCGTCCCTGAGCACTGAGAGATGGTGAAACCTACGGAGAGACCCCCTGCCCCCATTGATATTCAGGCTGGCTATAGTGAGCTTCATTTTGAAAGTACACTAGATCTTTTACCCGCTCCCGGTGAAGGATTGGAGCCGCCCCTAACCTTCTGCCCTCTCTTTAGGGTCTGAAAAAGCTCTTGGAACTGGCGCCTCTCCTTTCTTATTAGCCCCGCCTCATTCCCCTTCTTCTGAAGGATGGCATGAATGGACTGCATGGGCGCCCTCAGATCCGACCAGCGGTCGACAGCCAAATCCACCTTGTTCCTACTCCCTCTAGTGTCCTTTAAGAACTTCCGAAGTTCCCAGACTTCGACAAGTCGAGACACGGGGCCGCGGGTGGAGCAGTCCGATAACTCACTGTCGATGGACTCCGCGTACCCCACTTCCTCGCACTCAATGTCCGAGCCCGAAGTTGGAAGATTATTACTCTCAGCCACCTCAATTCAAATGCAGGCAGTTGGGACTAGTGTAGCTGGGATATGCTGGCCTGTAGGGGTTTAGTTCCCTTTGCTCCACTTCGGGCCCAACTCCCCGAGTGTTTCTCTCCCTTGTCGGAGGGTCAATCGGCCACCACTCCACGAGCGGTTCCCAAGAGAGAGAATACAAAAAAAAGGGAGATTCCCCTGGGTTCTAGACCTGGGGATTATGGTGCGATATGATAAAGGGTTGAATTGACCAGAGTGTGCTGATGAGAGAAAACAGAAACCAAGACGGACTCAAAGCAAGTCTAAAATTTACAGGCTTTATTAAACAATGAGAAATCGAATCTCACCAACACTACATAATACTTGGCTAAACTTATGCTTTAAACTAAGACTATGGAAAGAAAACTATCGGGCATGTTGTAAAAACTTACTTTACAAAGGTATCAAAGGTATCAAAGGTATTTTATTGGCCACATTCACATACACCTAGGTGTAGTGAAGTGAAATGCTTCTTGCCATTTTGCAGCACATAAAGAAGGAATACAGACATAACATTAATAAGAGTTTTAAACATAAAGAACATCCCCCCACAATGGTTCCCATTATGAGGGAAGGCACAAAGTCCAGTCCCCAACCCCAGTTCACCCATAGTCGGGCCTATTGAGGCCTCCACAGTTGCCTCTACGGAGGCGCGATGTTCCAGGCCGTTTTCGCCGGGTGATGTTGCTCCGGCGTCGGGAGAGTCCTCTCAGCGGCTTGGGAACCGCGGAATTGCCGCTTCTGTACTGGAGGCCGCGGCTTCCAAAGCCAACAAGGCCGCGCCGGTTGGAGCTCCACAACTGGTGATCTCATCTAGAGATCCCAGGCTCCCGGTGTGAAGTTCAGCGCCACCGCCCGCAGCCGATCGCTCCACAGTCCCGCAGCTCCGCGATGTTGTTCCCGGCGGTCTCAGCTCACCGGAGTTCCAGCACGGCGACCCGAGCAAGGCATCGCCCGCTCCGCGATAGCGCTCCACGCTCCAGCGCTGTGCCGCCGCCGAAGCCGAGGTTCTGGGCGGTCCCCCGACAGGAAACGCCGCTCCAGGCCCGCTGGTAGGCCGCGAGGACGGGTAGAAGCTGCAGCCCGGAGAAAAGCTGCCTCTCCAACCAGGTAGGGGCCCTGAAAGGTAGTTTCCCCCTTCCCCCTCCTCCCCCTTCCCCCCCCACCCCCCACATAAAAAAGTCTAGACCTTCAAACAAAACACTTAACTAACTAAAATAAAAATAAAAAGATGAAAAGACAGACAGCTGCTGGCTGGGCGGCCGTGCACAGGACAGCGCCCCCTACATGTTTACACATCTTTAATTACAAGTACACCCCCTTTCCCCTTCTCTCTCAACCTCTATCCTATTTCGGGAACTTCACCAGCTCGTCTGGGGTACTTACAGCTAGATCGATGCAGGTTCAGGAGCCGTCCAACAGAGCAGAAAAGAGAGAGAACCCTTGCTTGCCTGCTCCTTTGTATACCCGAGAGTTTCTCCCTTGAAACCTCCCAGGTGGTCCTCTGGACAAAAGGGTATTTCGATAATTCCGAGTTTCGATCTGGCATGAACAATAGGCTTCCGATGATAATGGGTTTGCTGATGTCACGATGCATCGGCCTAATCATTATACCTTCACCTGGATGGGCTCTCATTGTCCCGATGGATGGGCCATTTACGATGGTGATTGTCTTGCTGCTGGGCTATTTACCCCCGTCTGCAGAGGCTTGGTTCCTTCCTTTGTCTTTCCAAGATAATCTCGTTATCTCCATCCCGGCCTTTCCTGTTCTCACCATTCGCATAGTCATGTGGCTGCCCAGGCCCACAGACAGGCTTTGAACTTGTTCTTCTGTGATCCCTTGGGGGGGGTTTTCCTTTTTGCAGCCAGCATGTCCGTTTTAAAAATGTCCAGGTCCTTATAGAAACATAGAAACATAGAAAATAGGTGCAGGAGTAGGCCATTCGGCCCTTCGAGCCTGCACCGCCATTCAATAGGATCATGGCTGATCATCCAACTCAGTATCCTGTACCTGCCTTCTCTCAATACCCCCTGATCCCTTTAGCCACAAGGGCCACATCTAACTCCCTCTTAAATATAGCCAATGAACTGGCCTCAACTACCTTCTGCGGGAGAGAATTCCACAGATTCACCACTCTCTGTGTGAAAAAAGTTTTCCTCATCTCGGTCCTAAAAGATTTCCCCTTTTTCCTTAAACTGTGACCCCTTGTTCTGGACTACCCCATCATCGGGAACAATCTTCCTGCATCTAGCCTGTCCAACCCCTTAAGAATTTTGTACGTTTCTATAAGATCCCCCCTCAATCTTCTAAATTCTAGCGAGTACAAACCGAGTCTATCCAGTCTTTCTTCATATGAAAGTCCTGACATCCCAGGAATCAGTCTGGTGAACCTTCTCTGTACTCCCTCTATGGCAAGAATGTCTTTCCTCAGATTAGGAGACCAAAACTGTACGCAATACTCCAGGTGTGGTCTCACCAAGACCCTGTACAACTGCAGTAGAACCTCCCTGCTCCTATACTCAAATCCTTTTGCTATGAATGCTAACATACCATTCGCCTTCTTCACTGCCTGCTGCACCTGCATGCCTACTTTCAATGACTGGTGTACCATGACACCCAGGTCTCGTTGCATCTCCCCCTTTCCTAATCGGCCACCATTCAGATAATTATCTACTTTCCTGTTTTTGCCACCAAAGTGGATAACCTCACATTTATCCACATTATACTGCATCTGCCATGCATTTGCCCACTCACCCAGCCTATCCAAGTCACCTTGCAGCCTCCTAGCATCCTCCTCACAGCTAACACTGCCCCCCAGCTTCGTGTCATCCGCAAGCTTGGAGATGTTGCATTCAATTCCCTCGTCCAAATCATTAATATATATCGTAAATAGCTGGGGTCCCAGAACTGAGCCTTGTGGTACCCCACTAGTCACTGCCTGCCATTGTGAAAAGGACCCATTTACTCCTACTCTTTGCTTCCTGTCTGCCAGCCAGTTCTCTGTCCACATCAATACTGAACCCCCAATACCGTATGCTTTAAGTTTGTATACTAATCTCTTATGTGGGACCTTGTCGAAAGCCTTCTGAAAGTCCAGATATAACACATCCACTGGTTCTCCCTTATCCACTCTACTAGTTACATCCTCGAAAAATTCTATAAGATTCGTCAGACATGATTTACCCTTCATAAATCCATGCTGACTTTGTCCAATGATTTCACCACTTTCCAAATGTGCTGCTATCCCATCTTTAATAACTGATTCTAGCAGTTTCCCCACTACCGGCGTTAGACTAACTGCTCTGTAATTCCCCGTTTCTTCTCTCCCTCCGTTTTTAAAAAGTGGTGTTACATTAGCTACCCTCCAATCCTCAGGAACTACACCAGAATCTAAAGAGTTTAAAAAAATTATCACTAATGCATCCACTATTTCTGGGGCTACTTCCTTAAATACTCTAGGATGCAGCCTATCTGGCCCTGGGGATTTATCGGCCTTTAATCCATTTAATTTACCTAACACCACTTCCCGGCTAACTTGGATTTCACTCGGTTCCTCCATCTCATTTGACCCCCGGTCCCCTGCCATTTCCGGCAGATTATTTATGTCTTCCTTAGTGAAGACAGAACCAAAGTAGTTATTCAATTGGTCTGCCATGTCCTTTTGTTTTAACTAATCTTTTTCTCTTCACATATCTATAAAAGCTTTTGCAGTCAGTTTTTATGTTCCCTGCCAGTTTTCTTTCATAATCTATTTTCCCTTTCCTAATTAAGCCCTTTGTCCTCCTCTGCTGGGCTCTGAATTTCTCCCAGTCCTCTGGTAGGCTGCTTTTTCTGGCTAATTTGTACGCTTCATCTTTTGTTTTGATACTATCCCTGATTTCCCTTGTTATCCACGGATGCACTACCTTCCCTGATTTATTTTTTTGCCAAACTGGGATGAACAATTGTTGTAGTTCATCCATGCAGTCTTTAAATGCCTTCCATTGCATATCCACCGTCAGCCCATTAAGAATCAATCGCCAGTCTATCTTGGCCATTTCACGTCTCATACCCTCAAAGTTACCTTTCTTTAAGTTCAGGACCCTTGTTTCTGAATTAACGATGTCACTCTCCATCCTAATGAAGAACTCAACAATATTATGGCCACTCTTGCCCAAGGGGCCACGCACAACAAGACTGCTAACTAACCCTTCCTCATTACTCAATACCCAGTCTAGAATAGCCTGCTCTATCGTTGGTTCCTCTACATGTTGGTTTAGAAAACTATCCCGCATACATTCCAAGAAATCCTCTTTGTAGATGGGTTATGCATGCAACCTATAATGTAGTTACCTCATCACCACTAACCACGCCCCATCATATTAGTATAACTGTAGTATCCTCCCTTTGTTCCTCCCACTAGGTCCCAGTACGCCTGAAGGCTGGATGCAGTCAGTGCTGGGACGTGTGTGCCATGTGCTTTAATAAACTCTCAGTAAAGGTTACAGTGTGTCAGTAATCACACCTTTACATGGTGTCAGTAGTTTAAACTCGCTTTTCCCGTTTATCGGTTTTTATTTATTTTGTCCCCGTTAGTGCCCAGTGTTGGGTTTCCTTTGACATGGCATCCTCATGCCGAAAGCCATCTCCCCTTGTCTTCGACGCTGACATTGCAGAGCGATGGTCGACTTTTGTGATGGACTACACTCACTACGTCAATATTGCGCACCGGAACGACCCAGCCGCGGTCAAAGCATCACTCCTGCTCAACCTGGCCGGTCCCGACACAATGAAGAGAGCTCAAGCCTTTGTCTACGAACCAGCAGTCCTGGATGACAACGAGCAGCCGGTCGAGCCAGCTGAATCGGCCGACGACCCGGTATGTCTTTTGCGCAAGTTCGCGGAGATGTGACCTGCCCTCCAACCGTATACTGGAGCGGGCCAGATTCTTCTCACGCAAGCAACAGCCGGATGAACCTGTTGAGTGCTTCATCGCTGACCTGCGGCACCTTGCCCAGCGGTGCCGATTTGAAACCATGTGCGACCAGCTCACCAGGGACATTCTCGTCACTGGCATGATTGATCAGAAGCTGCGTGCCGACCTGCTGCAATGGCCTGACCTAACCCTGACTCAGGCAATGCATGCGTGCCGCATTGCCGAAGTGGTCACCCCTCCGCATGGGCAGAGGGGGTCTGACAGCCGAGCCATAAATCTAACTGGTGTTGCTGGACAACGACGTATGAGGGACAACTTTCGCCCTCCACCGCGGCCCGTTCGTACATCCCGGGTCAACCTTCTGCAAGTTGATAGCGAGATGGATTCTCAGTCCTCTGTTGACACTGCCCCCAGCTCTGAGAACAGCTATTCCACGGGAGATGTAAGTGTTTACACTCTCCTCCACAGCCGATCTCGCCTCCCCGATCCTCCCTGATCTTTCTGTGAACATAACTCAAAACAATAAGTCCTTCTCTGCTAAGCTGGACACGGGGGCAAAAGTGAACGTAATGTCAACAAAGCTGTTCCATAGGATAAGGAATAATGAGCTGCTGACTGCAGATCGCTCTGTTTTGCGTGCCTATGGGGGAGAGGAACTAACACCTGTGGGGAGGGCGACCTTCCACTGCGTGCTGCAGAAATCTTCCCAGGTCCTGTCTTTCTTTATTCTGGACTGTGACTGTGTGACGTTGCTGAGCAACCAGGCCTGCCAGGATCTTGGTCTGGTGTCTTTTGACCGTACGGTCCACGAGGTGCGAGCTGTGATGGATCCACTATCCGAGTACCCAGACCTGTTTGACGACAAGTTGGGGAAGCTGCCGTTGGTGTACAAGATCGTGACTGACCCATCTGTGGTGCCTGTGATCCGTCCACCCCATAGAGTGTCGTTCGCCATGAAGGGCAAGGTGGAGAGTATGCTGAAAGACATGGTCAACATGGGAGTGCTGGAGGCTGTCGGCGATCCAACCGAATGGGTCTCCACCATGGTCGCCACGTTGAAGAAAGGAAAAAATGAAATACGGGTATGCATCAACCCCAAGGACTTGAATATGGCGATTAAACGGCCCCACTACCCCATGAGGACTGTCGAAGATGTTGCCGCCCAGGTGGGACAAGCCACAGTGTTCTCCGTCCTCGATGCCAGAAGTTCGTTTTGGCAGATACCCCTGGACAAACGCTCCACGGACCTGACCACGTTCAGCACGCCCTTCGGCAGGTTTAAGTTTTTGCGGATGCCGTTCGGCATCAACTCCGCCAGCGAGGTATTTCAGTGTTCAATGGAACAATTGTTTGCAGGTCTGCCCTGCGCGATCATTGTGGACGACATTCTGGTCTATGGGAGGGATGTGGCCGAACATGACCGCAACCTCCGACGGATTCTGGACCGTGCTCGGCAGATAAATTTGAAGCTTAATCGGTCAAAATGCAAGTTCCGGGTGCCTGAGGTCACATATGTTGGCCACATTTTCACGGCCCAAGGGTTGAAGCCGGACCCGCAAAAGACCAGCGCCATCTCAGAGCTGCCCGCCCCGACAGACGTTGTCAGTCTACAGCGTTTCCTGGGTATGGCGAACTACCAGGGAAAGTTTATCCCCGACCTCAGCGAGTTGAGCGCACCCCTGAGACAGCTCACTAAAAAGGACACTGCCTGGGCATGGTTTCCACACCACCAGCAGGCGTTTGATCTGCTAAAGACGAGGCTGGTCAGCACAGCAATTCTGAAGTTCTTAGATCTACTGCGTCCGATCGTGGTCACTTGCGACGCCTCTCGATTTGGACTGGGTGCTGCCTGCCTGCAACCCCACGCTGGTGACTCGCTGCTGCCCATCTCTTATGTCTCCAGGACCATGAGGGACACAGAGCAGCGCTATGCGCAGATAGAGAAGGAGCTGCTGGCGGTGGTTTTCGCGTGTTCGAAGTTTAAGGACTTCCTCTTTGGCACCAGGTTCACCGTTGAGACGGATCACCAGCCTCTGGTAACGATACTGAACAAGCCTATACACTGCGCCCCTGCCAGGCTACAGCGGATGATGCTGCAGCTACAGCACTTTGATTTTAAAATCATATATAAGAGGGGCACCCGGGCCTCCTGCGACCGGCACCCCTTCGAGCAGTCGGACTTACAGGTACTGAACGTTAACTTCGTCCCTTCTCAGCAACTACAGTGCTTGGTTGCACATACCGCTAACGACCCCGACCTGCAGCAGCTTGCTGCTGTCATCAAGCGCGGGTGGCCCATCAAACGGAATTCGTTGCCTGCCAGCGTCCACCCCTATTTTTTGGTCCGCGATGAGTTGGTCCTCCAGGACGGCATTATTATCAAAGGACACAAAAGTGGTCGTCCCTGCCTCGCTGCATGGCTTGTATTTTGACGCCGCCCACATGGGGCATCCCAGGGCAGATGCCACTATCTCACATGCCCAGGAACAGTACTACTGGCCGGCCATGGCAAAGTACATCCAGGCCAGGGTGGATTCCTGTCCGGACTGTCACTCTCTTGCCCCGCATCAGCAACGACAGCCGCTTTTGCAGCAGCCTGCCCCTGACATGCCCTGGTCTTCTCTGGCTGCCGATATCTTCGACTGGCGCGGGAGGCAATACCTTGTGCTAGTAGACTCTTACTCGAATTGGTTCGAGGTGGACCTCCTCCCTGCCATCACCTCCGAGATGGTGATCAGCAAACTTCGCCGTCACTTTGCCACGTTTGGTTCCCCTATCCGGCTGCAGACAGACAACGGACGCCAGTTCACTAGCGCCGAATTTCGGGCGTTTGCTGCAAAGTGCAACTTTAATCATTTCACCAGCAGCCCGGAGTACCCGCAGAGCAATGGTCTAGCTGAACGGGCGGTCCGCAGCGCTAAGCACCTGCTTGAACAAACCCGCATCTCGAACGGGGATTTCTATCAGGGTCTCCTGAACCTTGGGAACATTTCCAGAGACAATACCATGGGATCCCCTGCCCAGCGACTCATGTCACGTGTTGTCCGCCCTCCGATGCCTATTGCCCAGCAGTCTCTGATGCCCAAAGCCCTGCAGCCTGCTGATGTCCAGCAACGTATTGCCCAGAAGCACGAGAAAAGCTGCCTCTCCGACCAGGTAGGGACCCTGAAAGGTAGTTTCCCCCTCCTCACCCCCCCCCCCCCCCCCCGCACCCCCCACATAAGAAAGTCTAGACCTTCAAACAAAACACTTAACTAACTAAAATAAAAATAAAAAGATGAAAAGACAGTCAGCTGCTGGCTGGGCAGCCGTGCACAGGACAGCGCCCCCTACATGTTTACACATCTTTAATTACAAGTATACCCCCTTTCCCCTTCTCTCTCAACCTCTATCCTATTTCGGGAACTTCACCAGCTCGTCTGGGGTACTTACAGCTAGATCGATGCAGGGTCAGGAGCCGTCCAACAGAGCAGAAAAGAGAGAGAACCCTTGCTTGCCTGCTCATTTTTATACCTGAGAGTTTCTCCCTTGAAACCCCCCAGGTGGTCCTCTGGACAAAAGGGTATTTCGATGATTCCCAGTTTCGATCTGGCATGAACAATAGGCTTCCGATGATAATGGGTTTGCTGATGTCACGATGCATCGGCCTAATCATTATCCCATCACCTGGATGGGCTCCCATTGTCCCGATGGATGGGCCATTTACGATGGTGATTGTCTTGCTGCTGGGCTATTTACCCCCGTCTGCTGAGGCTCGGTTCCTTCCTTTGTCTTTCCAAGATAATCTCGTTATCTCCATCCCGGCCTTTCCTGTTCTCACCATTCACATAGTCATGTGGCTGCCCAGGCCCACAGACAGGCTTTGAACTTGTTCTTCTGTGATCCCTTGGGGGTTTTTTCCTTTTTGCAGCCAGCATGTCCGTTTTAAAAATGTCCAGGTCCTTATCCCCGAGTTCTTCCATAATTTTGGAGGATTTGCCCCGATAACTTACAGGCCGGTGTGGGCAAGTTGGGCAGAAAGGCCTGTTTCCATGCTGTATAACTCTATGACAACTAATCAGCCCATGTCCATCTAAGTGCGTGTATATCCAATCCCTCAGCTTGTTGGCTTTGGTAACATTTGTAAATCATCCCTAATGTGTGGGTTAGTGCTCGTGTACGGGGTGTACCTGCGATCCTAGTTCCCTCTGCTCTACTTTCAGGGAGCTGTGGACTTGGACCCCAAGATCTGTACATCGATGCTGTTCAGGGTCTTGCCGTTCACTGTGGACTTTCTCCTTACATTCGACCTCCTAAAGTGCAACACCTCACATTTGCTCACAAACTCTCCACGTGATCTCTCCCACTCTCCCCCTCAGGGAGACTTGCTCAGCAGCTCAGTCCCGAACGTTATTCAAAGTTCGAGGGGAATTTGCACAGCGCTCAAACTCTGCCCAGGCCTGGAGGTGATAAACAAAGTCAGGGGAGGGAGAGAGGGAGGGAGGGGTGGGACTGGGACGGTCATAAATACCGACTCCCGTCCCGTCCCCAGACACAGAACTGTCCTCAACCCGGTGGCCACAGACAGAAGGATCCAGGAACTGAGCAGAGCCCGGACGAGATGTGGGGAGCGATGCTACTGGTGGTGGTGGGAGCGACACTGTTAACCCAGGGAATCGTCCATGCAGGACCCATCCCAGGACCCATCCCAGGAGCCGATCCAGGACCCGACCCTGGACCCGACCCAGGACCCGACCCTGGACCCGACCCAGGACCCGACCCAGGACCCGACCTAGGACCCGACCCACAAGGTGAAAATTATAGTAATTCTCTCACCCCTCCCCCCCCCACTCTCACTCTCCCCACCCTTTCTCCCCCCTCTCTTTCTCTCCCTTCTCTCTCTATATTCCCCTCTTTCTCTCTCCACCACTCTCTCTCTATTCCTATTTCTCTCTCCCCCTCTCTCTCCCCTTCTCAGTCCATTCCTCTTTCTCCCCACTCGCTCTATTCCTTTTTCTCTCGTCCTCTCTATTCTTCTCTCCCTCCTCACTCCCTCTCCCCCTCTCCCCCTCTCTCCACCCCCCCCCCCCCCCCCCCCCCCCACCTCTCCCCCTTCTCTCTCTCCCCTGCTGCGCCGTTCTCCGAATCCATCAAGGGAGAGGGGAGAGGAGCTCCAACAGAAAGGGAGACAGAGTGGGATAGATAAGGGGAGGGAGAGAGAGAGAGCGGTACAGGGAGAGAGGGAGAGAGGGAAAGGGAGAGAAGGGGAGAGAGATTGTGGGAGGGGGAGAATGGGGAGGGAGAGAGGGGAGAAATAGAGAGGCAGAGAGAGGATGGAGGGGGAAGACAGAAAGAGGGGAGAGAGACAGGAAGAGGGAGAGCGAAGGGGAGGGTGAGGAGAGAGAGAAAGATGGAGAAACAGGAAGAAAGAGGTAGTTAGAGTTGAGTAAGAGAGAGCGATAGAGAGAGGGGAGGAGGGAGAAAAGAGAGTACAGAGAGAATTGGGGTAGAGAGAGGAGTGGTTGGGTTGATGTGTTAGACGGGGAGGGAGGGGGGGCAGAGGGAGAACAGAGGGTCTGACAGTCGTGTCTCTCCACAAGCATCTGCTTCATGGGCTGTCGGGTAAAGTGTCGCCACGAACGGCCTGTTCACTCCGAGAAGTGATCACCCCCTCCTTACCTGGAGAAAGAGGTAAATCCTGCTGTAAAATCCATGAGAGGAGTCCTGCCCTCATCCCCCCCCCCCCCCCCCCCCCCCCACCTCCATCCTAAGATGGGACGTCCCGCGGACGGATGTGAAATAAAAACCTCATCTGCTTCATGAAAATAAAGTCTGGTGTCTGTCTGTGTGGGAGAGTGGGGGATGGAGGGAGGGGGAAGGGGGAGAAGAGAGGGAGAGAGGGAGGGAGAGATGGGGGAGATCAGCCATGATCATATTGAATGGCGGTGCATGCTCGAAGGGCCGAATGGCCTACTCCTGCACCTATTGTCTATGTTTCTATGAGAGGCAGAGAGGGAGAGAGAGAGAGAGAGGGGGTGAGAGGGAGGGAGGGCAGAGAGAGAGAGGAGGGGGAGAGAGGGGAGTGAGAGGGAGGGAGAGAGGGGGATAGAGAGGGAGAGAGGAGGGGTAGAGAGGGGGGAGAGAAGGAGGGAGAGGGAAGGGTTTCCAGGAGGGTGGGAGAATAGAGGGGAAGGAGAAAGGGAGAGGAAGGAGAGAGAGGGTGTATGAGAGAAATGGAGAGAGAGAGGGTGAGAGTTAGGTGTAGAGAGACAGAGCGAAAAGAGCAGCGGAGGGAGAGAGGGAGGGGTACAGAGAGAGAAGGGAGAGAGAAAGAGAGGGGAGGAAGAGAAAGATAATGGTGGGAGAAGGGGAGGTGAAGAGGAAAGGGTTGAGAGAAGGTGGGACGGAGAGGTGATGGGAAGGAGAGAGGGAGGGAGGGAGAGGGAGGGAGGGAGAGGGTGAATGGTGTGGAGGAACAGAGGGATCTCAAGGTACAAGGTTAGGACACACACACACACATACCGAGGTACAGTGAAAAGCTTTCTTGTTGCGTGCTACCCTGTCAGCAGAAAGACGATACATGATTACAATCGAGCCGTGCACAGTGTACAGATACAGGTTAAAGGGAATAACGTTTAGTGCAAGGTAAAGTCCGATTAAAGATAGTCCGTGGGTCTCCAATGAGGTAGATGGGAGGTCAGGACCGCTCTCCAGTTGGTGAGAGGACGGTTCAGTTGCCTGATAACAGCCGGGAAGAAACTGCCCCTGAATTTGGTGGTGTGCGTTTTCACATTTCAGTACCTCTTGCCCGATGGGAGAGGGAAGAAGAGGGAGTGATGGGTGAGACTGGCCCTTGTTTATCCTGCTGGCCTTATTCAGGATGTAACAAGTAAAATGGACAAGGGAGAGCCAGTGGATTTAGTGTACGTGGACTTTCAGAAAGCCTTTGATAAGGTCCCACACAGGAGATTTGTGCACATGGTTTTAGAACACATGGTTTAAAAAGGCAGCCAACACACGCCCTCCCTCCCTACCCCTCCCCCTCCCTCTCTACCCCCCTCCCGCTCCCTCCCTAGCCGCGCCTGCGCAGTTGGAGGCTACGCGTGTGGATAGGGTGGGGGATGGGTTAAATGGAGCGAATTAGTAATATAAATATAATATCAAGTTAGTGTGTGTGTGTGTGTGTGGGGGGGGGGGGGGGGGGGGGGTCCGGTTTACTCCCACACTCCTTGCGGGTTTGGAGGTTAATTGGCTTTGGTACAATTGTAAATTATTGCTCGTGTGTGTAGGATAGTGTTAGTGTACGAGGTGCTCGCTGGTCATTGCGGACTCGGCAGGCAGACGGGCCTGTTTCCATGATGTATCTCTATACTAAACTATATCCACATGTATATGTACCTGTCCACCTTGATCTTTTCCCCTTAACACTCCACTATCGGGGAACTATAAACCTGCAACCCTTTACATTTTAACTTCAGCATTGCAACAGGCCATTCGCCCCGCAGAGTCCGTATACTAGCATCAACCCACACACTAGGAACAAGTTGCAAATGTTAACAAGGCCAACAAGCTGAGAGATTGGATATACACGCAGTTAGATGCACAAGGGCTGATTAGGTGTCATAGAGTGATGCAGCACGGAAACAGGCCCTTCGGCCCAACTTGCCCTGGTGTGAACTGTGAGGAGGATACGAGAGGATGCAGGTTGACCTGGACAGGTTGGGTGAGTGCATTGCAGATGCAGTTTAATGTGGATAAATGTGAGGTTATCCACTTTGCCACAGAATCTCTTGCCCAGAATAGGTGAATCGAGGACCAGTGGACATAGGTTCAATGTGAAGAGGAACAGATTTAATAGGAAAACGAGGGGTAACTTTTGTTATTGTCCCTGGTGTTCGTGTACGGGCTGATCGGTGGTCATCACGGACTCAGCCCTGCCACAACTACCTCCTCCGGCAGCTTGTTCCGTACACCCAGCACCCTTTGTGTGAAAAAGTTACCCCTCAGGTTCCATTAAATCTACCCTGCCGATCACCTTAAACCTTTGTCCTCTGGTTATCGATTCCCCTACTCTGCGCACGGTACTCTGTGCGTCTGCCAGATCTATTCCTCTCATGATTTTGTACACCTCGATAAGAACAACACTCAACCACCTGTACTACGAGGAATAGAGTGTCAGCCTACTAAACCTTTCCCTGTAGCTCAGGCCCTTGAGTCCTGGCAATATCCTCCTAAATCTTCTCTGCCCCCTTTCCAGCTTGACAACATATTTCCTATAACACGGTGCCCAATACGGCCTCACCCACGTCTGAGTCAACTTCAACATGACCTCCCAACTTCTATACTCAATATTCTGACTGATGAAGGGCAATGTGTCAAAAGCCATTTGACCACCCTATCTACCTGTGACATCACTTTCAGGGAACCATTTAACTGTACTCCTTGATCCCTCCGTTGTACAAAACTCCCCAGAGCCCGACCATTCACTGTGCAGGTTCTGCCCCTAAATACAACACCTCACATTAAATTCCACAACCGTTCCTCAGCCCACCTGCCCAACCGATCTAGATCAAGAGCAGAGGGATCTAGGAGCGCAGGTACACAGTTACCTGTAAGTGGCGTCACAGGTCGACAGGGAGTGTTGTAGAGCAGAGGGATTCAGGAGTGCTGGTACACACATTGTTGTCGAGCGGAAGGATTTAGTTTAGTTTAGAGATACAGCATGTAAACAGGCTTTCGACCCACCGATTCAACACTGACCAGTGATTCCCGCACACTAACACTATCCTGCACACTGGGAACAATGTACAATTTTACCGGCCAATTAACTTACAAATCCACACGTCAATGGAGTGTGTGTGTGACCCCGATAAGCGTACGATGGGACGGTACCGATGTCTCTTATTACCCCACACCCCCTCCCCTCCATACTTGCGGATGGTACAGAAGTGATCTCACTAACTCTGTATCATCTGAATTTGTTTTTCCTGCAGTTCATGCCTCCAGGTGTTGGTAGAGTTTGAGCGCTGTGCAAATCACCCTCGAACTTTGAATAATGTTTGGGACAGGGCTGCTGAGCAAGTCTCCCTGAGGGAAAGAGATGTAGAGGTCACGGGGAGAGATTGAGGATAGACACACGACACAGGGCAGCACGATGGCGCAGCGGTAGAGTAGCTGCATCACAGCGCCAAGGACCCGGGTTCCATCCTGACTATGGGAAATATCTGTCCGGAGTTTGTACGTTCTACCCGTGACTGCGAGGGTTTTCTCTGGGGGCTCCGGTTTCCTCCCACGCTACAAAGACTGTTGGAGGTTAATTGGCTTCGGTACATTTGTAAATTGTCCCTAGTGTGTGTAGGATAGTGTTAGTGTGCGGGCCGATCGCTGGTCATCGCGGACTCGGTGGGCCGAAGGGCCTGTGTCCGCTCTCTATCTCTAAACTAAACTATTGTGAACGGGCGATCGCTTATCGGCTCGGATTTACAGGGAATTGTGTATCTGCGATCTACATCCCTCTGCTGGGGTGGGAGATTGCAACCTTCACGTGGTCCGCCCTGTTTCGACGAATGCAAGCAACCAGGCGTGCAGAATCAAATAAGATCAAATAGAACAAGTTGTCCTACAACTTTAGGCTGTGCACGACATACGCAAGAAGAAGCTCCCTCAGCTCTACAACACCCCCTGTCTACCTGTGACGCCACTTACAGGCAACTGTGTACCTGCGCTCCTAGATCCCTCTGCTCTTGATCTTGATCGGTTGGGCAGGTGGGCTGAGAAATGGTTGATGGAATTTATTACAGAGTAATGTGAGGTGTTGTATTTAGGAACAGAACCTGCACCGAGAATGGTCGGGCTCTGGGGAGTGTTGTAGAGCAGAGGGATCTAGGAGCGCAGGTACACAGTTCCCTGAAAGTGGCATCACAAGTTGATAGGTGGTCAAAAAGACTTTTGACTCATTGGCCATCATCAGTCAGAGTATTGAGTATAGGAGTTGGGAAGTCATGTTGCAGTTGTATAAGACGTTGATGAGGCCGCATTTAGAATATGTGTTCAGTTCAGGGCACCATGTTATAAGAAAGATTTTGTCAAGCTGGAAGGGTACTGAGAAGATTTACGAGGATGTTGCCAGGACTCGAGGTGCCAGAGCTGCAGGGAGACGTTGCAGCAGGCTAAGACTCTATTCTTTGGAGTGCAGGAGGATGAGGAGTGATCTTATAGAGGTGTACAAATCATGAGAGGAATAGATCTGGTGGACACACAGAGTATCGTGCCCAGAGTAGGGGAATCGAGAATCAGAGGACAAAGGTTTAAGGTGAGAAGGGGGAAAGATTTAATGGGAATCTGAGGGGTAACGTTTCACACAAAGGTGTTGGGTGTATGGGACGAGCTGCTGGAGGCGGTAGTTGAGGCTGGGAATATCCCAATTTTTAAGAAACAATTAGAAAGGTACAGGGATAGGACAGGTTTGGAGGGATATGGCAAATGCAGGCAGTTGGGACTAGTGTAGCTGGGATATGCTGGCCTGTAGGGGTTTAGTTCCCTTTGCTCCACTTCGGGCCCAACTGCCCGAGTGTTTCTCTCCCTTGTCGGAGGGTCAATCAGCCACCACTCCACGAGCGGTTCCCAAGGGAGAGAAGACAAAAAAAAAGGAAGAATCCCCTGGGTTCTAGACCTCGGAATTATGGTGGGATATGATAAAAAGGTTGACTTGACCAGAGCGTGCTGATGAGAGAAAACAGAAACCAAGACGGACTCAAAGGAAGTTTAAAATTTACAAGCTTTATTAAACAATGACAAATCGAATCTCACCAACACTACATAATATTTGACTAAACCTATGCTTTAAACTAAGACTATGGAAAGAAAATTATTGGGCATGTTGTAAAAACTTACTTTACACAATTTTAATTACAAGTACACCCCCTTTCCCCTTCTCTCTCAACCTCTATCCTATTTCGGGAACTTCACCAGCTCGTCTGGGGTACTTACAGCTAGATCGATGCAGGGTCAGGAGCCGTCCAACAGAGCAGAAAAGAGAGAGAACCCTTGCTTGCCTGCTCATTTTTATACCCGAGAGTTTCTCCCTTGAAACCCCCCAGGTGGTCCTCTGGACAAAAGGGTATTTCGATGATTCCCAGTTTCGATCTGGCATGAACAATAGGCTTCCGATGATAATGGGTTTGCTGATGTCACGATGCATCGGCCTAATCATTATCCCATCACCTGGATGGGCTCCCATTGTCCCGATGGATGGGCCATTTACGATGGTGATTGTCTTGCTGCTGGGCTATTTACCCCCGTCTGCTGAGGCTCGGTTCCCTCCTTTGTCTTTCCAAGATAATCTCGTTATCTCCATCCCGGCCTTTCCTGTTCTCACCATTCACATAGTCATGTGGCTGCCCAGGCCCACAGACAGGCTTTGAACTTGTTCTTGTGTGATCCCTTGGGGGTTTTTTCCTTTTTGCAGCCAGCATGTCTATTTTAAAAATGTCCAGGTCCTTATAACCATATAACCATATAACAATTACAGCACGGAAACAGGCCATCTCGGCCCTACAAGTCCGTGCCGAACAACTTTTTTCCCTTAGTCCCACCTGCCTGCACTCATACCATAACCCTCCATTCCCTTCTCATCCATATGCCTATCCAATTTATTTTTAAATGATACCAACGAACCTGCCGCCACCACTTCCACTGGAAGCTCATTCCACACCGCTACCACTCTCTGAGTAAAGAAGTTCCCGCTCATGTTACCCCTAAACTTCTGTCCCTTAATTCTGAAGTCATGTCCTCTTGTTTGAATCTTCCCTATTCTCAAAGGGTAAAGCTTGATCACATCAACTCTGTCTATCCCTCTCATCATTTTAAAGACCTCTATCAAGTCCCTCTTAACCTTCTGCGCTCCAGAGAATAAAGACCTAACTTATTCAACCTATCTCTGTAACTTAGTTGTTGAAACCCAGGCAACATTCTAGTAAATCTCCTCTGTACTCTCTCTATTTTGTTGACATCCTTCCTATAATTGGGCGACCAAAATTGTACACCATACTCCAGATTTGGTCTCACCAATGCCTTGTACAATTTTAACATTACATCCCAGCTTCTATACTCAATGCTCTGATTTATAAAGGCTAGCATACCAAAAGCTTTCTTTACCACCCTATCTATATGAGATTCCACCTTCAAGGAACTATGCACGGTTATTCCCAGATCCCTCTGTTCAACTGTATTCTTCAATTCCCTACCATTTATCATGTACGTCCTATTTTGATTTGTCCTGCCAAGGTGTAACACCTCACATTTATCAGCATTAAACTCCATCTGCCATCTTTCAGCCCATTTTTCCAAATGGCCTAAATCACTCTGTAGACTTTGGAAATCCTCTTCATTATCCACAACACCCCCTATCTTGGTATCATCTGCATACTTACTAATCCAATTTACCACCCCTTCATCCAGATCATTGATGTACATGACAAACAACAAAGGACCCAACACAGATCCCTGAGGCACCCCACTAGTCACCTGCCTCCAACCCGACAAACAGCCATCCACCATTACCCTCTGGCTTCTCCCATTCAGCCACTGCTGAATCCATCTTGCTATTCCTGCATTTATACCCAACAGTTTAACCTTCTTAACCAGCCTTCCATGAGGAACCTTGTCAAAGACCTTACTAAAGTCCATATAGACAACATCCACTGCTTTACCCTCGTCAATTTCCCTAGTAACCTCTTCAAAAAATTCAAGAAGATTAGTCAAACATGACCTTCCAGGCACAAATCCATGTTGACTGTTCCTAATCAGACCCTGTTTATCCAGATGCTTATATATATTATCTCTAAGTATCTTTTCCATTAATTTGCCCACCACTGAAGTCAAACTAACAGGTCTATAATTGCTAGGTTTACTCTTAGAACCCTTTTTAAACAATGGAACAACATGCGCAGTACGCCAATCCTCGGGGACTATTCCCGTTTCTAATGACATTTGAAATATTTCTGTCATAGCCCCGGCTATTTCTTCACTAACTTCCTTCAATGTCCTAGGGAATATCCTGTCAGGACCTGGAGACTTATCCACTTTTATATTTTTCAAAAGTGTCAGTACTTCTTTTACTTTGAAACTCATAGTATCCATAACTACTCTACTCGTTTCCCTTACCTCACATAATTCAATATCCTTCTCCTTGGTGAATACCGAGGAAAATAAATTGTTCAATATCTCCCCCATCTCTTTTGGCTCTGCAGATAGCTGCCCACTCTGTTTCTCCAATGGACCAATTTTATCCCTCGTTATCCTTTTGCTATTAATATAGCTGTAGAAACCCTTTGGATTTACTTTCACCTTACTTGCCAAAGCAACCTCATATCTTCTTTTAGTTTTTCTAATTTCTTTCTTAAGATTCTTTTTACATTCCTTATACTCCACAAGCACCTCATTTACTTCATGCTGCCTATAATTATTGTAGATCTCCCTCTTTATCCGAACAAGATGTCCAATTTCCCTTGAAAACCAGGGCTCTTTCCAATTTTTACTGTTTCCTTTCAACCGAACAGGAACATAAAGATTCTGTACTCTTAGAATTTCCCCTTTAAATGTCCACCATTTCTCTTCTACATCTTTCCCATAAAACAAAATGTCCCAGACCACTCCTTTTAAATCATCTCGCATCTCATCAAAGTTAGCCTTTCTCCAATCAAAAATCTCAACCCTAGGTCCAGTTCTGACCTTCTCCATAATTATATTGAAACTAATGGTATTGTGATCACTGGACCCGAAGTGCTCCCCAACGCATACCTCCGCCACCTGTCCCGTCTCATTTCCTAACAGGAGGTGCAGCACTGCCCCTCCTCTAGTAGGTACCTCTATGTATTGCTGCAAAAAACTATCCTGCACACATTTTACAAACTCCAAACCATCCAGCCCATTTACAGAATGTGTTTCCCAGTCTATGTGTGGAAAGTTGAAATCTCCCACAATCACTACCTTGTGCTTACTACAAATATCTGCTATCTCCTTGCATATTTGCTCTTCCAATTCTCATTCCCAATTTGGCGGTCTATAATACACCCCTATGTGTTGCTACACCTTTCCCACTTCTCAGTTCCACCCAAATAGCCTCCCTAGATGAGCCCTCCAATCTATCCTGTCAAAGCACTGCTGTAATATCTTCCCTGACTAGCAATGCAACACCTCCACTTCTTGCCCCTCCAATTCTATCACACCTGAAGCAACGAAATCCTGGAATATTTAGTTTCCAATCACAGCCCTCCTGCAACCATGTTTCACTGATCGCCACAACATCATACTTCCAGGTGTCTATCCAGACTCTAAGTTCATCCACCTTTCTTACAATGCTCCTAGCATTAAAATATGCACATTTAAGAAACCCCCCGTCTCTTCTCTGTTTATTTCCTTTTTTTTCTTTCTCCTCTTGTGTCCGAGTGCTTCCCTTTTCTGCTTCCTGCCTCCCATTCTGTCTACTAGCATTCTCTATTTGAGTCCCTCGCCCCAACCATTCTAGTTTAAAGTCTCCCCAGTGACCTTTGCAAATTTCCCCGCCAGGATATTGGTCCCCCTCGGGTTCAAGTGCAACCCATCCTTTCTGTACAGGTCCCACCTTCCCCAAAAGAAGTCCCAATGATCCAGAAACTTGAATCCCTGCCCTCTGCACCAGTCTTTCAGCCACGCATTTATCCTCCACCTCGCTCCATTCCTACTCTCACTGTCGCGTGGTACAGGCAGTAATCCTGAGATTGTTACCTTTTTGGTCCTTTTCCTTAACTCTCCTCCCAACTCCCTAAATCCTTCTTTCAGGACCTCTTCACTTTTTTTACCTATGTCATTTGTACCAATATGTACCACGACCTCAGGCTCCTCTCCCTCTGATTTCAGGATATCTTGGATGCGTTGAGACACGTCCGAGACCTTGGCACCAGGGAGGCAGACCACCATCCTGGTCTCCCGACTGCGTCCACAGAAACGCCTATCCGACCCCCTAACAATAGAGTCCCCAATTACTATTGCCCTCTTCTTTTTTTCCCTACCTTTCGGAGCAACAGGGCTGGTCTCTGTGCTTGAGGCCCGTCCGCTGTTGCTTCCCCCGGGTAGGCTGTCATCCTCATCCGTACTCAAACAGGAGTACTTATTTGCAAGGTGTACCGACATTGGAGTACTCCCTCGTTCCTGCCTCTGCCCCTTGCCCTTCCTTAGCGTGACCCACATGTCTCTCTCCCGTGGTTTTGGAGTGACCACCTCCCTATAACTCCCCTCTATGACCTCGTCACTCTCCCTGACCAGACAGAGGTCATCGAACTGCTGCTCCAGGAACCTAATACGGTCCCTTAGGAGCCCCATCTCTCTGCACCTGGTGCAGATGTGGACGTCTGGAGGGCCATCCGACACCATGACCTCCCACATCTGACATCCAGAACAGTACACTGCTCTGACTGTCATTTTCACGCCTTACCCTGGATCCGATACCAGTATAATACAATAGAAACTGCTGGGAGAAATCAGCAGGTATCTGACTCACAAACAGCTGCTCCCTCTTGACCTTTAAACTGCACCTTTATTATATAAACAAAAAGCACTGTACCTTTAGCCCACTGTACCTTTAGCCCACTGTACCCTTAGCTCTGACCTGCGGTAAGCCTCCGAAACCCCGGGGTCGGGTCGCATCAGCGCGCCACCACCGCTCCTCCCGCTCCCAACTCGGCCAGCTCCATGATGGTGAATAGGTCCGCTGGCTCCGCGACTGGAGCCCGAGGTCGTTCCTGCTGGAGGCCGCTCCACGGTGCAGCCCCAACGACAATGGAGACCCGACAGTGAAAAGGTCGGGTTCTCCGTGCAGGGGATAGATTTTTTGAAAGTTTCCCCCACCCCCTGCCCCCCACACACATACACAAACAAAATAATAAAAACTGCATTCAAATGAGACAGAAAATAACAAAATACAGACGGACTGCAGAGGCCGCTGAAACGTGAGTCGCGCCGCCAACCAACCAATAAGAACAACACTCAACCACCTGTACTCCGAGCAATAGAGTGTCAGCCTACTAAACCTTTCCCTGTAGCTCAGGCCCTTGAGTCCTGGCAATATCCTCCTAAATCTTCTCTGCCCCCTTTCCAGCTTGACAACATATTTCCTATAACACGGTGCCCAATACGGCCTCACCCACGTCTGAGTCAACTTCAACATGTGTATCTGTGATCTACATCCCTCTGCTGGGGTGGGAGATTGCAACCTTCACGTGGTCCGCCCTGTTTCGACGAATGCAAGCAACCCGGCGTGCAGAATCAAATAAGATCAAATAGAACAAGTTGTCCTACAACTTTAGGCTGTGCACGACATACGCAAGAAGAAGATCCCTCTGCTCTACAACACCCCCTGTCTACCTGTGACGCCACTTACAGGTAACTGTGTACCTGCGCTCCTAGATCCCTCTGCTCTTGATCTTGATCGGTTGGGCAGGTGGGCTGAGGAATGGTTGATGGAATTTAATACAGAGTAATGTGAGGTGTTGTATTTAGGAACAGAACCTGCACCGAGAATGGTCAGGCTCTGGGGAGTGTTGTAGAGCAGAGGGATCTAGGAGCGCAGGTACACAGTTCCCTGAAAGTGGCATCACAAGTTGATAGGTGGTCAAAAAGACTTTTGACTCATTGGCCATCATCAGTCAGAGTATTGAGTATAGGAGTTGTGAAGTCATGTTGCAGTTGTATAAGACGTTGATGAGGCCGCATTTAGAATATGTGTTCAGTTCAGGCCGCCATGTTATTAGAAAGATTTTGTCAAGCTGGAAGGGTACTGAGAAGATTTACGAGGATGTTGCCAGGACTCGAGGGGCCAGAGTTGCAGGGAGACGTTGCAGCTGGCTAAGACTCTATTCTTTGGAGTGCAGGAGGATGAGGAGTGATCTTATAGAGGTGTACAAATCATGAGAGGAATAGATCTGGTGGACACACAGAGTATCGTGCCCAGAGTAGGGGAATCGAGAATCAGAGGACAAAGGTTTAAGGTGAGAAGGGGGAAAGATTTAATGGGAATCTGAGGGGTAACGTTTCACACAAAGGTGTTGGGTGTAGGGGACGAGCTGCTGGAGGCGGTAATTGAGGCTGGGAATATCCCAATTTTTAAGAAACAATTAGAATGGTACAGGGATAGGACAGGCTTGGAGGGATATGGCAAATGCAGGCAGTTGGGACTAGTGTAGCTGGGATATGCTGGCCTGTAGGGGTTTAGTTCCCTTTGCTCCACTTCGGGCCCAACTGCCCGAGTGTTTCTCTCCCTTGTCGGAGGGTCAATCGGCCACCACTCCACGAGCGGTTCCCAAGGGAGAGAATACAAAAAAAAAGGAAGAATCCCCTGGGTTCTAGACCTCGGGATTATGGTGGGATATGATAAAGGGTTGAATTGACCAGAGTGTGCTGATGAGAGAAAACAGAAACCAAGACGGACTCAAAGGAAGTCTAAAATTTACAAGCTTTATTAAACAATGAGAAATCGAATCTCACCAACACTACATAAAACTTGGCTAAACTTATGCTTTAAACTAAGACTATGGAAAGAAAACTATCGGGCATGTTGTTAAAACTTACTTTACAAAGGTATCAAAGGTATCAAAGGTATTTTATTGGTCACATTCACATACACCTAGGTGTAGTGAAGTGAAATGCTTCTTGCCATTTTGCAGCACATAAAGAAGGAATACAGACATAACATTAATAAGAGTTTTAAACATAAAGAACATCCCCCCACAATGGTTCCCATTATGACGGAAGCCACAAAGTCCAGTCCCCAACCCCAGTTCACCCATAGTCGGGCCTATTGAGGCCTCCACAGTTGCCTCTACGGAGGCCCGATGTTCCAGGCCGTTCTCGCCGGGTGATGTTGCTCCGGCATCGGGAGAATCCTCTCAGCGGCTTGGGAACCCTGGAATGGCCGCTTCCGTACTGGAGGCCGCGGCTTCCAAAGCCAACCAGGCCGCGCCGGTTGGAGCTCCACAACTGGCGATCTCATCTAGAGATCCCAGGCTCCCGGTGTAAAGTTCAGCGCCGCCGCCCGCAGCCGATCGCTCCACAGTCCCGCAGTTCCGCGATGTTGTTCCCAGTGGTCTCAGCTCACCGGAGTTCCAGCGCGGCGACCCAGGCAAGGCATCGCCCGCTCTCCGCGATAGCGCTCCAGCGCTCCAGCGCTGTGCCGCCGCCGAAGCCGAGGTTCTGGGCGGTCCCCGACAGGAAACGCCGCTCCAGGCCCGCTGGTAGGCCGCGAGGACGGGTAGAAGCTGCAGCCCGGAGAAAAGCTGCCTCTCCGACCAGGTAGGGACCCTGAAAGTTAGTTTCCCCCTTCCCCCCCTCCACCCCCCACATAAAAAAGTCTAGACCTTCAAACAAAACACTTAACTAACTAAAATAAAAATAAAAAGATGAAAAGACAGACAGCTGCTGGCTGGGCAGCCGTGCACAAGACAGCGCCCCCTACATGTTTACACATCTTTAATTACAAGTACACCCCCTTTCCCCTTCTCTCTCAACCTCTATCCTATTTCGGGAACTTCACCAGCTCGTCTGGGGTACTTACAGCTAGATCGATGCAGGGTCAGGAGCCGTCCAACAGAGCAGAAAAGAGAGAGAACCCTTGCTTGCCTGCTCCTTTTTATACCCGAGAGTTTCTCCCTTGAAACCCCCCAGGTGGTCCTCTGGACATTCAAGGTCCCAAGCAGTCGTTCCAGGTGTGACAAAGGTTCACCTGTATCTCCTCCAACCTCATCTACTGCATCCGCTGCTCTAGATGTCAGCTGATTTACATCGGTGAGACCAAGCGTAGGTTGGGCGACCGTTTCGCCGAACACCTCCGCTCAGTCCGCAATAACCTACCTGACCTCCCGGTGGCTCAGCACTTCAACTCCCCCTCCCATTCCCAATCCGACCTCTCTGTCCTGGGTCTCCTCCATTGCCAGAGTGAGCAACAGCGGAAATTGGAGGAACAGCACCTCATATTCCGTCTGGGGTCCTTGCGTCCCCTTGGCATCAACATTGAATTCTCCCAATTTGGCTAGCCCGTGCTGTCCCCTCCCCCCCCTTCACCCTCTAGCTGTCTCCTCCCATCCGCCCGCCCTCGGGCTCCTCCTCCTCCTCCCTTTGTCCTTCTTTCTTTCCCCACCCCCTATCAGTCTGAAGAAGGGTTTCGGCCCGAAACGTCGCCTATTTCCTTCGCTCCATAGATGCTGCTGCACCCGCTGAGTTTCCCCAGCAATTTTGTGTACCTTCGGGCTTCCGATGATAATGGGTTTGCTGATGTCACGATGCATCGGCCTAATCATTATCCCATCACCTGGATGGGCTCCCATTGTCCCGATGGATGGGCCATTTACGATGGTGATTGTCTTGCTGCTGGGCTATTTACCCCCGTCTGCTGAGGCTCGGTTCCCTCCTTTGTCTTTCCAAGATAATCTCGTTATCTCCATCCCGGCCTTTCCTGTTCTCACCATTCGCATAGTCATGTGGCTGCCCAGGCCCACAGACAGGCTTTGAACTTGTTCTTCTGTGATCCCTTGGGGGTGGGGGGGGGGGGGTTTCCTTTTTGCAGCCAGCATGTCCGTTTTAAAAATGTCCAGGTCCTTATCCCCGAGTTCTTCCATGATTTTGGAGGATTTGCCCCGATAACTTACAGGCCGGTGTGGGCAAGTTGGGGAGAAAGGCCTGTTTCCATGCTGTATCACTCTATGACAACTAATCAGCCCATGTCCATCTAAGTGCATGTATATACAATCCCTCAGCTTGTTGGCTTTGGTAACATTTGTAAATCGTCCCTAATGTGTGGGTTAGTGCTCGTGTACGGGGTGTACCTGCGCTCCAAGATCCCTCTGCTCTACTTTCAGGGAACTGTGGACTTGGACCCCAAGATTTCTCTCTTTTTTAGATATGTGAAAAGAAAGAGATTAGTGCATCCGTGGATAACAAGGGAAATCAGGGATAGTATCAAAGCGAAGCAAATTAGCCATAAAAAGCAGCATACCAGAGGACTGGGAGAAATTCAGAGACCAGCAGAAGAGGACAAAGGGCTTAATTAGGAAAGGAAAAATAGATTATGAAAGAAAACTGGCAGGGAACATAAAAACTGACTGCAAAAGTTTTTATAGATATGTGAAAAGAAAGAGATTAGTTAAAACAAATGTAGGCCCCTTGCAGTCAGAAACAGGTGAGTTGATCATGGGGAACAAGGATCTGGCGGACCAATTGAATAACTACTTTGGTTCCGTCTTCACTAAGGAAGACATAAATAATCTGCCGGAAATAGCAGGGGACCGCGGGTCAAAGGAGTTGGAGGAATTGTGTGAAATCCAGGTTAGCCGGGAAGTGGTGTTGGGTAAATTGAATGGATTAAAGGCCGATAAATCCCCAGGGCCAGATAGGCTGCATCCCAGAGTACTTAAGGAATAGTGGATGCATTAGTAATAATCTTTCAAAACTCTTTAGATTCTGGAGTAGTTCCTGAGGATTGGCGGGTAGCAAACATAACCCCACTTTTTAAGAAGGGAGGGAGAGAGAAAATGGGGAATTACAGACCAGTTAGTCTAACATCGGTAGTGGGGAAACTGCTAGAGTCAGTTATTAAAGATGGGATAGCAACACATTTGGAAAGTGGTGAAATCATTGGACAAAGTCAGCATAGATTTACAAAAGGTAAATCATGTCTGACGAATCTTATAGAATTTTTTGGAGATGTAACTAGTAGCGTGGATAGGGGAGAACCCGTGGATGTGGTGTATCTGGACTTCCAGAAGGCTTTCGACAAGGTCCCACATAAGAGATTAGTATACAATCTTAAAGCACATGGCATTGGGGGTTCAGTATTGATGTGGATAGAGAACTGGCTGGCAAACAGAAAGCAAAGAGTAGGGGTAAACGGGTCCTTTTCACAATGGCAGGCAGTGACTAGTGGGGTACCGCAAGGCTCAGTGCTGGGACCCCAGCTATTTACAATATATATTAATGATCTGGATGAGGGAATTGAAGGCAATATCTCCAAGTTTGCGGATGACACTAAGCTGGGGGGCAGTGTTAGCTGTGAGGAGGATGCTAGGAGTCTGCAAGGTGACTTGGATAGGCTGGGTGAGTGGGCAAATGTTTGGCAGATGCAGTATAATATGGATAAATGTGAGGTTATCCATTTTGGTGGCAAAAACAGGAAAGCAGACTATTATCTAAATGGTGGCCGACTAGGAAAGAGGGGAGATGCAGCGAGACCTGGGTGTCATGGCTACACCAGTCATTGAAAGTAGGCATGCAGGTGCAGCAGGCAGTGAAGAAAGCGAATGGTATGTTAGCTTTCATAGCAAAATGATTTGAGTATAGGAGCAGGGAGGTTCTACTGCAGTTGTACAGGGTCTTGGTGAGACCACACCGGGAGTATTGCGTACAGTTTTGGTCTCCAAATCTGAGGAAGAACATTATTGCCATAGAGGGAGTGCAGAGAAGGTTCACCAGACTGATTCCTGGGATGTCAGGACTGTCTTATGAAGAAAGACTGGATAGACTTGGTTTATACTCTCTAGAATTTAGGAGATTGAGAGGGGATTTTATAGAAACTTATAAAATTCTTAAGGGGTTGGACAGGCTAGATGCAGGAAGATTGCTCCCGATGTTGGGGAAGTCCAGGACAAGGGGTCACAGCTTAAGGATAAGGGGGAAATCATTTAAAACTGAGATGAGAAGTACTTTTTTCACACAGAGAGTGTTGAATCTCTGGAACTCTCTGCCACAGAGGGTAGTCGAGGCCAGTTCATTGGCTATATTTAAGAGGGAGTTAGATGTGGCCCTTGTGGCTAAGGGGATCAGAGGGTATGGAGAGAAGGCAGGTACGGGATACTGAGTTGGATGATCAGCCATGCTCATATTGAATGGCGGTGCAGGCTCGAAGGGCCGAATGGCCTACTCCTGCACCTAATTTCTATGTTTCTATGTTTCTATGTTTCTAAGATCCCTCTGTACATCGATGCTGTTCAGGGTCTTGCCGTTCACTGTGGACTTTCTCCTTACATTCGACCTCCTAAAGTGCAACACCTCACATTTGCTCACAAACTCTCCACGTGATCTCTCCCACTCTCCCCCTCAGGGAGACTTGCTCAGCAGCTCAGCCCCGAACGTTATTCAAAGTTCGAGGGGAATTTGCACAGCGCTCAAACTCTGCCCAGGCCTGGAGGTGATAAACAAAGTCAGGGGAGGGAGAGAGGGAGGGAGGGGTGGGACTGGGACGGACATAAATACCGACTCCCGTCCCGTCCCCAGACACAGAACTGTCCTCAACCCGGTGGCCATAGACAGAAGGATCCAGAAACTGAGCAGAGCCCGGACGAGATGTGGGGAGCGATGCTACTGGTGGTGGTGGGAGCGACACTGTTAACCCAGGGAATCGTCCATGCAGGACCCATCCCAGGACCCGACCCAGGACCCGACCCAGGACCCGACCCAGGACCCGACCCTGGACCCGACCCAGGATCCTACCGAGGATCCGACCGAGGACTCGACCCAAGAGGTGAAAATTATAGTAATTCTCTCACCCCTCCCCCCTCTCTCACTCTCCCCACCCTTTCTCCCCCCTCTCTTTCTCTCCCTTCTCTCTTTATATTCCCCTCTTTCTCTCTCCACCACTCTTTCTCTATTCTTATTTCTCTCTCCCCCTCTCTCTCACCTTCTCAGTCCATTCCTCTTTCTCCCCACTCGCTCGTTTTCTCTCGTCCTCTCTATTCTTCTCTCCCTCCTCACTCCCTCTCCCCCTTTCTCCCTCTCTCCACCCCCACCCCCCCCTTCTCTCTCTCCCCTGCGCCGTTCTCCGAATCCATCAAGGGAGAGGGGAGAGGAGCTCAAACAGAAAGAGAGACAGAGTGGGATAGATAAGGGGAGGGAGAGAGAGAGCGGTATAGGGGGAGAGGGAAAGGTACTGAGAGAAAGAGGGAGGGAGAGAAGGGGAGAGAAATTGTGGGAGGGGGAGAATGGGGAGGGAGAGGGAAGAGAGACAGAGAGGGAGAAATAGAGAGATAGAGAGAGGATGGAGGGGGAAGAGAGAAAGAGGGGAGAGAGACAGGAAGAGGGAGAGCGAAGGGAGGGTGAGGAGAGAGAGAAAGATGGAGAAACAGGAAGAAAGAGGTAGTCAGAGGTGAGAGAAAGAGAGAGAGAGAGAGAGGGGAGGGAGGGAGAAAGAGAGGACAGAGAGATGGGGGAGAGAGAGGGAGTGGTGGGTTGATGTGTGTAGAGGGGAGGGAGGGGGGGAGAGGGAGACAGAGGGTCTGACAGTCTTGTCTCTCCACAGATCTGCTTCTTTGTCGGAAAATGTCGCCGCAGAGCCTGTTACTCCGGAGAAGTGTTCACCCCCTCCTTGATCTGTGGAGAAGGGAAATCCTGCTGTAAATCCACATGAGAGGAGTCCTGCCCCCCCCCCCCCCCCCCCTCCACCTCCATCCTAAGATGGGACGTCCCGCGGACGGATGTGAAATAAAAACCTCATCAGCTTCATGAAAATAAAGTCTGGTGTCTGTCTGTGTGGGAGAGTGGGGGATGGAGGGAGGGGGAAGGGGGAGAAGAGAGGGAGAGAGGGATGGAGAGATGGGGGAGATCAGCCATGATCATATTGAATGGCGGTGCAGGCTCGAAGGGCCGAATGGCCTACTCCTGCACCTATTGTCTATGTTTCTATGAGAGGCAGAGAGGGATAGAGAGAGAGGGGGTGAGAGGGAGGGAGGGCAGAGAGAGAGAGGAGGGGGAGAGAGGGGGGAGAGAGGGAGGAGGGGGAGAGGGGGGGGAGAGAGAGGGAGGGAGGGGGAGAGAGAGAAGGAGGGAGGACAGAGAGAGAGAGGAGGGGGAGAGAGGGGACAGAGAGGGAGGGAGAGGTGGGGATAGATAGGGAGAGGGAGAGGAGGGGGGAGAGAGGGAGGGAGAGGGAAGGGTTTCCAGGAGGGTGGGAGAATAGAGGGGAAGGAGAAAGGGAGAGGAAGGAGAGACAGAGGGTGTATGAGAGAAATGGAGAGAGAGAGAGGGTGAGAGTTAGGTGTAGAGAGACAGAGCGAAAAGAGCAGCGGAGGGAGAGAGGGAAGGATACAGAGAGAGAAGGGAGAGAGAAAGAGAGGGGAGGAAGAGAAAGATAATGGTGGGAGAAGGGGAGGTGAAGAGGAAAGGGTTGAGAGAAGGTGGGACGGAGAGGTGATGGGAAGGAGAGAGGGAGGGAGGGAGAGGGAGGCAGGGAGAGGGTGAATGGTGTGGAGGAACAGAGGGATCTCAAGGTACAAGGTTAGGACACACACACACACACACACACACACACATACCGAGGTACAGTGAAAAGCTTTCTTGTTGCGTGCTACCCAGTCAGCAGAAAGACGATACATGATTACAATCGAGCCGTGCACAGTGTACAGATACAGGTTAAAGGGAATAACGTTTAGTGCAAGGTAAAGTCCGATTAAAGATAGTCCGTGGGTCTCCAATGAGGTAGATGGGAGGTCAGGACCGCTCTCCAGTTGGTGAGAGGACGGTTCAGTTGCCTGATAACAGCCGGGAAGAAACTGCCCCTGAATTTGGTGGTGTGCGTTTTCACATTTCAGTACCTCTTGCCCGATGGGAGAGGGAAGAAGAGGGAGTGATGGGTGAGACTGGCCCTTGGTTATCCTGCTGGCCTTATTCAGGATGTAACAAGTAAAATGGACAAGGGAGAGCCAGTGGATTTAGTGTACGTGGACTTTCAGAAAGCCTTTGATAAGGTCCCACACAGGAGATTTGTGCACATGGCTTTAGAACACATGGTTTAAAAAGGCAGCCAACACACGCCCTCCCTCCCTCCCTACCCCTCCCCCTCCCTACCCCTCCCCCTCCCCCTCCCTCTCTCCCCCCTCCCTACCCCTCCCTAGCCGCGCCTGCGCAGTTGGAGGCTACGCGTGTGGATAGGGTGGGGGATGGGTTAAATGGAGCAAATTAGTAATATAAATATAATATCAAGTTAGTGTGTGTGTGTGTGTGTGTGTGTGTGTGTGGGGGGGTCCGGTTTACTCCCACACTCCTTGCGGGTTTGGAGGTTAATTGTCTTTGGTACAATTGTAAATTATTGCTGGTGTGTGTAGGATAGTGTTAGTGTACGAGGTGCTCGCTGGTCATTGCGGACTCTACAGGCAGACGGGCCTGTTTCCATGATGTATCTCTATACTAAACTATATCCACATGTATATGTACCTGTCCACCTTGATCTTTTCCCCTTAACACTCCACTATCGGGGAACTATAAACCTGCAACCCTTTACATTTTAACTTCAGCATTGCAACAGGCCATTCGCCCCGCAGAGTCCGTATACTAGCATCAACCCACACACTAGGAACAAGTTGCAAATGTTAACAAAGCCAACAAGCTGAGAGATTGGATATACACGCAGTTAGATGCACAAGGGCTGATTAGGTGTCATAGAGTGATGCAGCACGGAAACAGGCCCTTCGGCCCAACTTGCCCTGGTGTGAACTGTGAGGTGGATACGAGAGGATGCAGGTTGACCTGGACAGGTTGGGTGAGTGCATTGCAGATGCAGTTTAATGTGGATAAATGTGAGGTTATCCACTTTGCCACAGAATCGGTGGTCATCACGGACTCAGCCCTGCCACAACTACCTCCTCCGGCAGCTTGTTCCGTAAACCCAGCACCCTTTGTGTGAAAAAGTTACCCCTCAGGTTCCATTAAATCTACCCTGCCGATCACCTTAAACCTTTGTCCTCTGGTTATCGATTCCCCTACTCTGCGCACGGTACTCTGTGTGTCTGCCAGATCTATTTCTCTCATGATTTTGTACACCTCGATAAGAACAACACTCAACCACCTGTACTACGAGGAATAGAGTGTCAGCCTACTAAACCTTTCCCTGTAGCTCAGGCCCTTGAGTCCTGGCAATATCCTCCTAAATCTTCTCTGCCCCCTTTCCAGCTTGACAACATATTTCCTATAACACGGTGCCCAATACGGCCTCACCCACGTCTGAGTCAACTTCAACATGACCTCCCAACTTCTATACTCAATATTCTGACTGATGAAGGGCAATGTGTCAAAGCCATTTGACCACCCTATCTACCTGTGACATCACTTTCAGGGAACCATTTAACTGTACTCCTTGATCCCTCCGTTGTACAAAACTCCCCAGAGCCCGACCATTCACTGTGCAGGTTCTGCCCCTAAATACAACACCTCACATTAAATTCCACAACCGTTCCTCAGCCCACCTGCCCAACCGATCTAGATCAAGAGCAGAGGGATCTAGGAGCGCAGGTACACAGTTACCTGTAAGTGGCGTCACAGGTCGACAGGGAGTGTTGTAGAGCAGAGGGATTCAGGAGTGCTGGTACACACTAAAAGTGTTGTAGAGCGGAAGGATTTTGTTTAGTTTAGAGATACAGCATGTAAACAGGCTTTCGACCCACCGATTCAACACTGACCAGTGATTCCCGCACACTAACACTATCCTGCACACTGGGAACAATGTACAATTTTACCGGCCAATTAACTTACAAATGCACACGTCAATGGAGTGTGTGTGTGACCCCGATAAGCGTACGATGGGACGTTACCGATGTCTCTTATTACCCCACACCCCCTCCCCTCCATACTTGCGGATGGTACAGAAGTGATCTCACTAACTCTGTATCATCTGAATTTGTTTTTCCTGCAGTTCATGCCTCCAGGTGTTGGTAGAGTTTGTGCGCTGTGCAAATCACCCTCGAACTTTGAATAATGTTTGGGACAGGGCTGCTGAGCAAGTCTCCCTGAGGGAAAGAGATGTAGAGGTCACGGGGAGAGATTGAGGATAGACACACGACACAGGGCAGCACGATGGCGCAGCGGTAGAGTAGCTGCATCACAGCGCCAAGGACCCGGGTTCCATCCTGACTCTGGGTAATGTCTGTACGGAGTTTGTACGTTCTCCCCGTGACAGCGTGGGTTTTCTCTGGGGGATCCGGTTTCCTCCCAAACTCCAAAGACTTGCGGGTTTGGAGGTTAATTGGCTTTGGTACATTTGTAAATTGTCCCTCGTGTGTGTAGGATAGTGTTAGTGTACGGGGTGAACGCTGGTCATCACGGACTCGGTGGGCCGAAGGGCCTGTTTCTGCGCTGTATCTCTAAACTAAACTATTGTGAACGGGCGATCGCTTATCGGCTCGGATTTTCAGGGAATTGTGTATCTGCGATCTACATCCCTCTGCTGGGGTGGGAGATTGCAACCTTCACGTGGTCCGCCCTGTTTCGACGAATGCAAGCAACCCGGCGTGCAGAATCAAATAAGATCAAATAGAACAAGTTGTCCTACAACTTTAGGCTGTGCACGCCATACGCAAGAAGAAGTTCCCTCTGCTCTACAACACCCCCTGTCTACCTGTGACGCCACTTACAGGTAACTGTGTACCTGCGCTCCTAGATCCCTCTGCTCGTGATCTTGATCGGTTGGGCAGGTGGGCTGAGGAATGGTTGATGGAATTTAATAGAGAGTAATGTGAGGTGTTGTATTTAGGAACAGAACCTGCACAGAGAATGGTCAGGCTCTGGGGAGTGTTGTAGAGCAGAGGGATCTAGGAGCGCAGGTACACAGTTCCCTGAAAGTGGCATCACAAGTTGATAGGTGGTCAAAAAGACTTTTGACTCATTGGCCATCATCAGTCAGAGTATTGAGTATAGGAGTTGTGAAGTCATGTTGCAGTTGTTTAAGACGTTGATGAGGCCGCATTTAGAATATGTGTTCAGTTCAGGGCACCATGTTATTAGAAAGATTTTGTCAAGCTGGAAGGGTACTGAGAAGATTTACGAGGATGTTGCCAGGACTCGAGGTGCCAGAGCTGCAGGGAGACGTTGCAGCAGGCTAAGACTCTATTCTTTGGAGTGCAGGAGGATGAGGAGTGATCTTATAGAGGTGTACAAATCATGAGAGGAATAGATCTGGTGGACACACAGAGTATCGTGCCCAGAGTAGGCAAATCGAGAATCAGAGGACAAAGGTTTAAGGTGAGAAGGGGGAAAGATTTAATGGGAATCAGAGGGGTAACGTTTCACACAAAGGTGTTGGGTGTATGGGACTAGCTGCTGGAGGCGGTAGTTGAGGCTGGGAATATCCCAATTTTTAAGAAACAATTAGAATGGTACAGGGATAGGACAGGTTTGGACGGCTATGGCAAATGCAGGCAGTTGGGACTAGTGTAGCTGGGATATGCTGGTCTGTAGGGGTTTAGTTCCCTTTGCTCCACTTCGGGCCCAACTGCCCGAGTGTTTCTCTCCCTTGTCGGAGGGTCAATCGGCCACCACTCCACGAGCGGTTCCCAAGAGAGAGAATATAAAAAAAAAGGAAGAATCCCCTGGGTTCTAGACCTCGGGATTATGGTGGGATATGATAAAGGGTTGAATTGACCAGAGTGTGCTGATGAGAGAAAACAGAAACCAAGACGGACTCAAAGCAAGTCTAAAATTTACAGGCTTTATTAAACAATGAGAAATCGAATCTCACCAACACTACATAATACTTGGCTAAACTTATGCTTTAAACTAAGACTATGGAAAGAAAACTATTGGGCATGTTGTAAAAACTTACTTTACAAAGGTATCAAAGGTATTTTATTGGTCACATTCACATACACCTAGGTGTAGTGAAGTGAAATGCTTCTTGCCATTTTGCAGCACATAAAGAAGGAATACAGACATAACATTAATAAGAGTTTTAAACATAAAGAACATCCCCCCACAATGGTTCCCATTATGAGGGAAGGCACAAAGTCCAGTCCCCAACCCCAGTTCACCCATAGTCGGGCCTATTGAGGCCTCCACAGTTGCCTCTACGGAGGCCCGATGTTCCAGGCCGTACTCGCCGGGTGATGTTGCTCCGGCGTCGGGAGAATCCTCTCAGCGGCTTGGGAACCCTGGAATGGCCGCTTCCGTACTGGAGGCCGCGGCTTCCAAAGCCAACAAGGCCGCGCCGGTTGGAGCTCCACAACTGGCGATCTCATCTAGAGATCCCAGGCTCCCGGTGTAATGTTCAGCGCCGCCGCCCGCAGCCGATCGCTCCACAGTCCCGCAGTTCCGCGATGTTGTTCCCAGCGGTCTCAGCTCACCGGAGTTCCAGCGCGGCGACCCAGGCAAGGCATCGCCCACTCTCCGCGATAGCGCACCAGCGCTCCAGCGCTGTGCCGCCGCCGAAGCCGAGGTTCTGGGCGGTCCCCGACAGGAAACGCCGCTCCAGGCCCGCTGGTAGGCCGCGAGGACGGGTAGAAGCTGCAGCCCGGAGAAAAGCTGCCTCTCCGACCAGGTAGGGACCCTGAAAGGTAGTTTCCCCCTTCCCCCCCCCCCCCCCCCCCCCCGCTCATGTTACCCCTAAACTTCTGTCCCTTAATTCTGAAGTCATGTCCTCTTGTTTGAATCTTCCCTATTCTCAAAGGGAAAAGCTTGATCACATCAACTCTGTCTATCCCTCTCATCATTTTAAAGACCTCTATCAAGTCCCCCCTTAACCTTCTGCGCTCCAGAGAATAAAGACCTAACTTATTCAACCTATCTCTGTAACTTAGTTGTTGAAACCCAGGCAACATTCTAGTAAATCTCCTCTGTACTCTCTCTATTTTGTTGACATCCTTCCTATAATTGGGCGACCAAAATTGTACACCATACTCCAGATTTGGTCTCGCCAATGCCTTGTACAATTTTCACATTACATCCCATCTTCTATACTCAATGCTCTGATTTATAAAGGCTAGCATACCAAAAGCTTTCTTTACCACCCTATCTATATGAGATTCCACCTTCAAGGAACTATGCACGGTTATTCCCAGATCCCTCTGTTAAACTGTATTCTTCAATTCCCTACCATTTATCATGTACGTCCTATTTTGATTTGTCCTGCCAAGGTGTAACACCTCACATTTATCAGCATTAAACTCCATCTGCCATCTTTCAGCCCATTTTTCCAAATGGCCTAAATCACTCTGTAGACTTTGGAAATCCTCTTCATTATCCACAACACCCCCTATCTTGGTATCATCTGCATACTTACTAATCCAATTTACCACCCCTTCATCCAGATCATTGATGTACATGACAAACAACAAAGGACCCAACACAGATCCCTGAGGCACCCCACTAGTCACGTGCCTCCAACCCGACAAACAGCCATCCACCATTACCCTCTGGCTTCTCCCATTCAGCCACTGCTGAATCCATCTTGCTATTCCTGCATTTATACCCAACAGTTTAACCTTCTTAACCAGCCTTCCATGAGGAACCTTGTCAAAGGCCTTACTAAAGTCCATATAGACAACATCCACTGCTTTACCCTCGTCAATTTCCCTAGTAACCTCTTCAAAAAATTCAAGAAGATTAGTCAAACATGACCTTCCAGGCACAAATCCATGTTGACTGTTCCTAATCAGACCCTGTTTATCCAGATGCTTATATATATTATCTCTAAGTATCTTTTCCATTAATTTGCCCACCACTGAAGTCAAACTAACAGGTCTATAATTGCTAGGTTTACTCTTAGAACCCTTTTTAAACAATGGAACAACATGCGCAGTACGCCAATCCTCGGGGACTATTCCCGTTTCTAATGACATTTGAAATATTTCTGTCATAGCCCCGGCTATTTCTATACTAACTTCCCTCAATGTCCTAGGGAATATCCTGTCAGGACCTGGAGACTTATCCACTTTTATATTTTTCAAAAGTGTCAGTACTTCTTTTACTTTGAAACTCATAGTATCCATAACTACTCTACTCGTTTCCCTTACCTCACATAATTCAATATCCTTCTCCTTGGTGAATACCGAAGAAAAGAAATTGTTCAATATCTCCCCCATCTCTTTTGGCTCTGCAGATAGCTGCCCACTCTGTTTCTCCAATGGACCAATTTTATCCCTCGTTATCCTTTTGCTATTAATATAGCTGTAGAAACCCTTTGGATTTACTTTCACTTTACTTGCCAAAGCAACCTCATATCTTCTTTTAGCTTTTCTAATTTCTTTCTTAAGATTCTTTTTACATTCCTTATACTCCACAAGCCCCTCATTTACTTCATGCTGCCTATAATTATTGTAGATCTCCCTCTTTTTCCAAACAAGATGTCCAATTTCCCTTGAAAACCAGGGCTCTTTCCAATTTTTACTGTTTCCTTTCAACCGAACAGGAACATAAATATTCTGTACTCTTAAAATTTCCCCTTTAAATGTCCACCATTTCTCTTCTACATCTTTCCCATAAAACAAAATGTCCCAGTCCACTCCTTTTAAATCATCTCGCATCTCATCAAAGTTAGCCTTTCTCCAATCAAAAATCTCAACCCTAGGTCCAGTTCTGACCTTCTCCATAATTATATTGAAACTAATGGTATTGTGATCACTGGACCCGAAGTGCTCCCCAACGCATACCTCCGCCACCTGTCCCGTCTCATTTCCTAACAGGAGGTCCAGCACTGCCCCTCCTCTAGTAGGTACCTCTATGTATTGCTGCAAAAAACAATCCTGCACACATTTTACAAACTCCAAACCATCCAGCCCATTTACAGAATGTGTTTCCCAGTCTATGTGTGGAAAGTTGAATTCTCCCACAATCACTACCTTGTGCTTACTACTAATATCTGCTAGCTCCTTACATATTTGCTCTTCCAATTCTCGTTCCCCATTTGGCGGTCTATAATACACCCCTATAAGTGTTGCTACACCTTTCCCACTTCTCAGTTTCACCCAAATAGCCTCCCTAGATGAGCCCTCCAATCTATCCTGCCAAAGCATTGCTGTAATATCTTCCCTGACTAGCAATGCAACACCTCCACCTCTTGCCCCTCCAATTCTATCACACCTGAAGCAATGAAATCCTGGAATATTTAGTTTCCAATCACAGCCCTCCTGCAACCATGTTTCACTGATCGTCACAACATCATACTTCCAGGTGTCTATCCAGACTCTAAGCTCATCCACCTTTCTTACAATGCTCCTAGCATTAAAATATGCACATTTAAGAAACCCCCCGTCACTTCCTCTCTGTTTATTTCCTTTTTTTTCTTTCTCCTCTTGTGTCCGAGTGCTTCCCTTTTCTGCTTCCTGCCTCCCATTCTGTCTACTAGCTTTCTCTATTTGAGTCCCTCGCCCCAACCATTCTAGTGTAAAGTCTCCCCAGTGGCCTTTGCAAATTTCCCCGCCAGGATATTGGTCCCCCTCGGGTTCAAGTGCAACCCATCCTTTCTGTACAGGTCCCACCTTCCCCAAAAGAAGTCCCAATGATCCAGAAACTTGAATCCCTGCCCTCTGCACCAGTCATTCAGCCACGCATTTATCCTCCACCTCGCTCCATTCCTACTCTCACTGTCGCATGGTACAGGCAGTAATCCTGAGATTGTTACCTTTTTGGTCCTTTTCCTTAACTCTCCTCCCAACTCCCTAAATCCTCCCTTCAGGACCTCTTCACTTTTTTTACCTATGTCATTTGTACCAATATGTACCACGACCTCAGGCTCCTCTCCCTCTGATTTCAGGATATCTTGGATGCGTTGAGACACGTCCGAGACCTTGGCACCAGGGAGGCAGACCACCATCCTGGTCTCCCGACTGCATCCACAGAAACGCCTATCCGACCCCCTAACAATAGAGTCCCCAATTACTATTGCCCTCTTCTTTTTTTCCCTACCTTTCGGAGCAACAGGACCGGTCTCTGTGCTTGAGGCCCGTCCGCTGTTGCTACCCCCGGGCAGGCTGTCACCCCCATCCGTACTCAAACAGGAGTACTTATTTGCAAGGTGTACCGACATTGGAGTACTCCCTCGTTCCTGCCTCTGCCCCTTGCCCTTCCTTAGCGTGACCCACATGTCTCTCTCCCGTGGTTTTGGAGTGACCACCTACCTATAACACCCCTCTATGACCTCGTCACTCTCCCTGACCAGACAGAGGTCATCGAGCTGCTGCTCCAGGAACCTAATACGGTCCCTTAGGAGCCCCATCTCTCTGCACCTGGTGCAGATGTGGACGTCTGGAGGGCCATCCGACACCATGACCTCCCACATCTGACATCCAGAACAGTACACTGCTCTGACTGTCATTCTCTCGCCTTACCCTGGATCCGATACCAGTATAATACAATAGAAACTGCTGGGAGAAATCAGCAGGTATCTGACACAAACAGCTGCTCCCTCTTGCCCTTTAAACTGCACCTTTATTATATAAACAAAAAGCACTGTACCTTTAGCCCACTGTACCTTTAGCTCTGACCTGCGGTAAGCCTCCGAATCCCCGGGGTCGGGTCGCATCAGCGCGCCACCACCGCTCCTCCCGCTCCCAACTCGGTCAGCTCCATGATGGTGAATAGGTCCGCCGGCTCCGCGACTGGAGTCCGAGGTCGTTCCTGCTGGAGGCCGCTCCACGGTGCAGCCCCAACGACAACGGAGACCCGACAGTGAAAAGGTCGGGTTCTCCGTGCAGGGGATAGATTTTTTTTTAAGTTTCCCCCACCCCCCGCCCCCCACACACATACACAAACAAAATAATAAAAACTGCATTCAAACGAGACAGAAAATAACAAAATACAGACGGACTGCAGAGGCCGCTGAAACGTGAGTCGCGCCGCCAACCAACCAATAAGAACAACACTCAACCACCTGTACTACGAGGAATAGAGTCTCAGCCTACTAAACCTTTCCCTGTAGCTCAGGCCCTTGAGTCCTGGCAATATCCTCCTAAATCTTCTCTGCCCCCTTTCCAGCTTGACAACATATTTCCTATAACTCGGTGCCCAATACGGCCTCACCCACGTCTGAGTCAACTTCAACATGTGTATCTGCGATCTACATCCCTCTGCTGGGGTGGGAGATTGCAACCTTCACGTGGTCCGCTCTGTTTCGACGAATGCAAGCAACCCGGCGTGCAGAATCAAATAAGATCAAATAGAACAAGTTGTCCTACAACTTTAGGCTGTGCACGCCATACGCAAGAAGAAGATCCCTCTGCTCTACAACACCCCCTGTCTACCTGTGACGCCACTTACAGGTAACTGTGTACCTGCGCTCCTAGATCCCTCTGCTCTTGATCTTGATCGGTTGGGCAGGTGGGCTGAGGAATGGTTGATGGAATTTAATACAGAGTAATGTGAGGTGTTGTATTTAGGAACAGAAACTGCACAGAGAATGGTCAGGCTCTGGGGAGTGTTGTAGAGCAGAGGGATCTAGGAGCGCAGGTACACAGTTCCCTGAAAGTGGCATCACAAGTTGATAGGTGGTCAAAAAGACTTTTGACTCATTGGCCATCATCAGTCAGAGTATTGAGTATAGGAGTTGTGAAGTCATGTTGCAGTTGTATAAGACGTTGATGAGGCCGCATTTAGAATATGTGTTCAGTTCAGGGCGCCATGTTATTAGAAAGATTTTGTCAAGCTGGAAGGGTACTGAGAAGATTTACGAGGATGTTGCCAGGACTCGAGGGGCCAGAGCTGCAGGGAGACGTTGCAGCAGGCTAAGACTCTATTCTTTGGAGTGCAGGAGGATGAGGAGTGATCTTATAGAGGTGTACAAATCATGAGAGGAATAGATCTGGTGGACACACAGAGTATCGTGCCCAGAGTAGGCGAATCGAGAATCAGAGGACAAAGGTTTAAGGTGAGAAGGGGGAAAGATTTAATGGGAATCTGAGGGGTAACGTTTCACACAAAGGTGTTGGGTGTATGGGACGAGCTGCTGGAGGCGGTAGTTGAGGCTGGGAATATCCCAATTTTTAAGAAACAATTAGAATGGTACAGGGATAGGACAGGTTTGGAGGGATATGGCAAATGCAGGCAGTTGGGACTAGTGTAGCTGGGATATGCTGGTCTGTTGGGGTTTAGTTCCCTTTGCTCCACTTCGGGCCCAACTGCCCGAGTGTTTCTCTCCCTTGTCGGAGGGTCAATCAGCCACCACTCCACGAGCGGTTCCCAAGGGAGAGAATACAACAAAAAAAAGGAAGAATCTCCTGGGTTCTAGACCTCGGAATTATTGTGGGATATGATAAAGGGTTGAATTGACCAGAGTGTGCTGATGAGAGAAAACAGAAACCAAGACGGACTCAAAACAAGTCTAACATTTACAAGCTTTATTAAACAATGAGAAATCGAATCTCACCAACACTACATAATACTTGGCTAAACTTATGCTTTAAACTAAGACTATGGAAAGAAAACTATTGGGCATGTTGTAAAAACTTACTTTACAAAGGTATCAAAGGTATCAAAGGTATTTTATTGGTCACATTCACATACACCTAGGTGCCGTGAAGTGAAATGCTTCTTGCCATTTTGCAGCACATAAAGAAGGAATACAGACATAACATTAATAAGAGTTTTAAACATAAAGAACATCGCCCCACAATGGTTCCCATTATGAGGGAAGTCACAAAGTCCAGTCCCCAACCCCAGTTCACCCATAGTCGGGCCTATTGAGGCCTCCACAGTTGCCTCTACGGAGGCCCGATGTTCCAGGCCGTTCTCGCCGGGTGATGTTGCTCCGGCATCGGGAGAATCCTCTCAGCGGCTTGGGAACCCTGGAATGGCCGCTTCCGTACTGGAGGCCGCGGCTTCCAAAGCCAACAAGGCCGCGCCGGTTGGAGCTCCACAACTGGCGATCTCATCTAGAGATCCCAGGCTCCCGGTGTAAAGTTCAGCGCCGCCGCCCGCAGCCAATCGCTCCACAGTCCCGCAGCTCCGCGATGTTGTTCCCAGCGGTCTCAGCTCACCGGAGTTCCAGCGCAGCGGCCCAGGCAAGGCATCGCCCGCTCTCCGCGATAGCGCTCCAGCGCTCCAACGCTGTGCCGCCGCCGAAGCCGAGGTTCTGGGCGGTCCCCGACAGGAAACGCCGCTCCGGGCCCGCTGGTAGGCCGCGAGGACGGGTAGAAGCTGCAGCCCGGAGAAAAGCTGCCTCTCCGACCAGGTAGGGACCCTGAAAGGTAGTTTCCCCTTCCCCCCCTCCACCCCCCACATAAAAAAGTCTAGACCTTCAAACAAAACACTTAACTAACTAAAATAAAAATAAAAAGATGAAAAGACAGACAGCTGCTGGCTGGGCAGCCGTGCACAGGACAGCGCCCCCTACATGTTTACACAATTTTAATTACAAGTACACCCCCTTTCCCCTTCTCTCTCAACCTCTATCCTATTTCGGGAACTTTACCAGCTCGTCTGGGGTACTTACAGCTAGATCGATGCAGGGTCAGGAGCCGTCCAACAGAGCAGAAAAGAGAGAGAACCCTTGCTTGCCTGCTCATTTTTATACCCGAGAGTTTCTCCCTTGAAACCCCCCAGGTGGTCCTTTGGACAAAAGGGTATTTCGATGATTCCCAGTTTCGATCTGGCATGAACAATAGGCTTCCGATGATAATGGGTTTGCTGATGTCACGATGCATCGGCCTAATCATTATCCCATCACCTGGAAGGGCTCCCATTGTCCCGATGGATGGGCCATTTACGATGGTGATTGTCTTGCTGCTGGGCTATTTACCCCCGTCTGCTGAGGCTCGGTTCCTTCCCCTGGGGGGGGGGGGGGTTTCCTTTTTGCAGCCAGCATGTCCGTTTTAAAAATGCCCAGGTCCTTATACCCGAGTTCTTCCATAATTTTGGAGGATTTGCCCCGATAACTTGCAGGCCGGTGTGGGCAAGTTGGGCAGAAAGGCCTGTTTCCATGCTGTATCACTCTATGACAACTTATCAGCCCATGTCCATCTATGTGCGTGTATATCCAATCCCTCAGCTTGTTGGCTTTGGTAACATTTGTAAATCGTCCCTAATATGTGGGTTAGTGCTCGTGTACGGGGTGTACCTGCGCTCCTAGATCCATCTGCTCTACTTTCAGGGAGCTGTGGACTTGGACCCCAAGATTTCTCTCTTTTTTAGATATGTGAAAAGAAAGAGATTAGTGCATCCGTGGATAACAAGGGAAATCAGGGATAGTATCAAAGCGAAGGATGAAGCGTACAAATTAGCCATAAAAAGCAGCATACCAGAGGACTGGGAGAAATTCAGAGACCAGCAGAGGAGGACAAAGGGCTTAATTAGGAAAGGAAAAATAGATTATGAAAGAAAACTGGCAGGGAACATAAAAACTGACTGCAAAAGTTTTTATAGATATGTGAAAAGAAAGAGATTAGTTAAAACAAATGTAGGCCCCTTGCAGTCAGAAACAGGTGAGTTGATCATGGGGAACAAGGATATGGCGGACCAATTGAATAACCACTTTGGTTCCGTCTTCACTAAGGAAGACATAAATAATCTGCCGGAAATAGCAGGGGACCGCGGGTCAAAGGAGTTGGAGGAAGGTACACAAAATTGCTGGAGGAACTCAGCGGGTGCAGCAGCATCTATGGAGCGAAGGAAATAGGCGACGTTTCGGGCCGAAACCCTTCTTCAGACTCAAGTCTGATGAAGGGTTTCGGCCCGAAACGTCGCCTATTTCCTGCGCTCCATAGATGCTGCTGCACCCGCTGAGTTCCTCCAGCAATTTTGTGTACCTTCGATATTCCAGCATCTGCAGTTCCCTTTTGAACAAAGGAGTTGGAGGAATTGAGTGAAATCCAGGTTAGCCGGGATGTGGTGTTGGGTAAATTGATTGGATTAAAGGTCGATAAATCCCCAGGGCCAGATAGGCTGCATCCCAGAGTACTTAAGGAAGTAGCTCCAGAAATAGTGGATGCATTAGTAATAATCTTTCAAAACTCTTTAGATTCTGGAGTAGTACCTGAGGATTGGCGGGTAGCAAACGTAACCCCACTTTTTAAGAAGGGAGGGAGAGAGAAAATGGGGAATTACAGACCAGTTAGTCTAACATCGGTAGTGGGGAAACTGCTAGAGTCAGTTATTAAAGATGGGATAGCAACACATTTGGAAAGTGGTGAAATCATTGGACAAAGTCAGCATAGATTTACAAAAGGTAAATCATGTCTGACGAATCTTATAGAATTTTTTGAAGATGTAACTAGTAGCGTGGATAGGGGAGAACCAGTGGATGTGGTGTATCTGGACTTCCAGAAGGCTTTCGACAAGGTCCCACATAAGAGATTAGTATACAATCTTAAAGCACACGGCATTGGGGGTTCAGTATTGATGTGGATAGAGAACTGGCTGGCAAACAGAAAGCCAAGAGTAGGGGTAAACGGGTCCTTTTCACAATGGCAGGCAGTGACTAGTGGGGTTCCGCAAGGCTCAGTGCTGGGACACCAGCTATTTACAATATATATTAATGATCTGGATGAGGGAATTGAAGGCAATATCTCCAAGTTTGCGGATGACACTAAGCTGGGGGGCAGTGTTAGCTGTGAGGAGGATGCTAGGAGACTGCAAGGTGACTTGGATAGGCTGGGTGAGTGGGCAAATGTTTGGCAGATGCAGTATAATATGGATAAATGTGAGGTTATCCATTTTGGTGGCAAAAACAGGAAAGCAGACTATTATCTAAATGGTGGCCGACTAGGAAGAGGGGAGATGCAGCGGGACCTGGGTGTCATGCTACACCAGTCATTGAAAGTAGGCATGCAGGTGCAGCAGGCAGTGAAGAAAGCGAATGGTATGTTAGCTTTCATAGCAAAATGATTTGAGTATAGGAGCAGGGAGGTTCTACTGCAGTTGTACAGGGTCTTGGTGAGACCACACCTGGAGTATTGCGTACAGTTTTGGTCTCCAAATCTGAGGAAGTACATTATTGCCATAGAGGGAGTGCAGAGAAGGTTCACCAGACTGATTCCTGGGATGTCAGGACTGTCTTATGAAGAAAGACTGGATAGACTTGGTTTATACTCTCTAGAATTTAGGAGATTGAGAGGGGATTTTATAGAAACTTATAAAATTCTTAAGTGGTTGGACAGGCTAGATGCAGAAAGATTGCTCCCGATGTTGGGGAAGTCCAGGACAAGGGGTCACATCTTAAGGATAAGGGGGAAATCCTTTAAAACTGAGATGAGAAGAACTTTTTTCACACAGAGAGTGGTGAATCTCTGGAACTCTCTGCCACAGAGGGTAGTCGAGGCCAGTTCATTGGCTATATTTAAGAGGGAGTTAGATGTGGCCCTTGTGGCGAAGGGGATCAGAGGGTATGGAGAGAAGGCAGGTACGGGACACTGAGTTGGATGATCAGCCATGATCATATTGAATGGCGGTGCAGGCTCGAAGGGCCGAATGGCCTACTCCTGCACCTAATTTCTATGTTTCTATGTTTCTATGTTTCTAAGATCCCTCTGTACATCGATGCTGTTCAGGGTCTTGCCATTCACTGTGGACTTTCTCCTTACATTCGACCTCCTAAAGTGCAACACCTCACATTTGCTCACAAACTCTCTACGTGATCTCTCCCACTCTCCCCCTCAGGGAGACTTGCTCAGCAGCTCAGTCCCGAACGTTATTCAAAGTTCGAGGGGAATTTGCACAGTGCTCAAACTCTGCCCAGGCCTGGAGGTGATAAACAAAGTCAGGGGAGGGAGAGAGGGAGGGAGGGGTGGGACTGGGACGGACATAAATACCGACTCCCCAGACACAGAACTGTCCTCAACCCGGTGGCCACAGACAGAAGGATCCAGAAACTGAGCAGAGCCCGGACGAGATGTGGGGAGCGATGCTACTGGTGGTGGTGGGAGCGACACTGTTAACCCAGGGAATCATCCATGCAGGACCCATCCCAGGACCCGACCCAGGACCCGACCCAAAACGCGAATTTAATAGTAATTCTCTCACCACTCCTCCCCCCTCTCTCACTCTCCCCACCCTTTCTCCCCCCTCTCTTTCTCTCCCTTCTCTCTCTATATTCCCCTCTTTCTCTCTCCACCACTCTCTCTCTATTCTTATTTCTCTCTCCCCCTCTCTCTCCCCTTCTCAGTCCATTCCTCTTTCTCCCCACTCGCTCTATTCCTTTTTCTCTTGTCCTCTCTATTCTTCTCTCCCTCCTCACTCCCTCTCCCCCTCTCCCCCTCTCTCCACCCCTCCCCCCCCCCCCCCCCCCTCTCCCCCTTCTCTCTCTCCCCTGCGCCGTTCTCCGAATCCATCAAGGGAGAGGGGAGAGGAGCTCAAACAGAAAGGGAGACAGAGTGGGATAGATAAGGGGAGGGAGAGAGAGAGCGGTATAGGGAGAGAGGGAAAGGTACTGAGAGAAAGAGGGAGGGAGAGAAGGGGAGAGAAATTGTGGGAGGGGGAGAATGGGGAGGGAGAGGGAAGAGAGACAGAGAGGGAGAAATAGAGAGATAGAGAGAAGATGGAGGGGGAAAAGTGAAAGAGGGGAGAGAGACAGAGAAAGAGAGAGAGGGGAGGGAGGGAGGGAGAAAGAGAGGACAGAGAGATGGGGAGAGAGAGGGAGTGGTGGGTTGATGTGTGTAGAGGGGAGGGAGGGGGGCAGAGGGAGACAGGATCTGACAGTCTTGTCTCTCCACAGACTACTGAAACCTGTCACTCCGGAGAAGAGGTCACCACCTCCATGATCTGTGGAAAAGGGAAATCCTGCTGTAAATACACATGAGAGGAGTCCTGCCCTCATCCCCCCCCCCCCCCCCCCCCCCCCACCTCCATCCTAAGATGGGACGTCCCGCGGACGGATGTGAAATAAAAACCTCATCAGCTTCATGAAAATAAAGTCTGGTGTCTGTCTGTGTGGGAGAGTGGGGGATGGAGGGAGGGGGAAGGGGGAGAAGAGAGGGAGAGAGGGAGGGAGAGATGGGGGAGATCAGCCATGATCATATTGAATGGCGGTGCCTACTCCTGCACCTATTGTCTATGTTTCTATGAGAGGCAGAGGGAGAGAGAGAGAGAGAGGGGGTAAGACGGAGGGAGGGCAGAGAGAGAGAGGAGGGGGAGAGAGGGAGGAGAGAGGGAGGGAGAGATGGGGATAGAGAGGGAGAGGGAGAGGAGGGGTAGAGAGGGGGGATAGAGGGAGGGAGAGGGAAGGGTTTCCAGGAGGGTGGGAGAATAGAGGGGAAGGAGAAAGGGAGAGGAAGGAGAGACAGAGGGTGTATGAGAGAAATGGAGAGAGAGAGGGTGAGAGTTAGATGTAGAGAGACAGAGCGAAAAGAGCAGCGGAGGGAGAGAGGGAGGGGTACAGAGAGAGAAGGGAGAGAGAAAGAGAGGGGAGGAAGAGAAAGATAATGGTGGGAGAAGGGGAGGTGAAGAGGAAAGGGTTGAGAGAAGGTGGGACGGAGAGGTGATGGGAGGGAGAGAGGGAGGGAGGGAGGGAGAGGGGGGCAGGGAGAGGGTGAATGGTGTGGAGGAACAGAGGGATCTCAAGGTACAAGGTTAGGACACGCACACACACACACACATACCGAGGTACAGTGAAAAGCTTTCTTGTTGCGTGCTACCCATTCAGCAGAAAGACGATACATGATTACAATCGAGCCGTGCACAGTGTACAGATACAGGTTAAAGGGAATAACGTTTAGTGCAAGGTAAAGTCCGATTAAAGATAGTCCGTGGGTCTCCAATGAGGTAGATGGGAGGTCAGGACCGCTCTCCAGTTGGTGAGAGGACGGTTCAGTTGCCTCATAACAGCCGGTAAGAAACTGCCCCTGAATTTGGTGGTGTGCGTTTTCACATTTCAGTACCTCTTGCCCGATGGGAGAGGGAAGAAGAGGGAGTGATGGGTGAGACTGGCCCTTGGTTATACTGCTGGCCTTATTCAGGATGTAACAAGTAAAATGGACAAGGGAGAGCCAGTGGATTTAGTGTACGTGGACTTTCAGAAAGCCTTTGATAAGGTCCCACACAGGAGAATCGTGCACATGGTTTTAGAACACATGGTTTAAAAAGGCAGCCAACACACGCCCTCCCTCCCTACCCCTCCCTCTCTACCCCTCCCTCTCCCTCCCTAACCGCGCCTGCGCAGTTGGAGGCTACGCGTGTGGATAGGGTGGGGGATGGGTAAAAGGAGCGAATTAGTAATATAAATATAATATCAAGTTAGTGTGTGTGTGTGTGTGTGTGTGTGAGGGGGGGGGGGAGGGGGGAGGGAGGGGGGGGGGGGGTCCGGTTTCCTCCCTAGGGTCATAGGTGGACATAGGTTCAATGTGAAGAGGAACAGATTTAATAGGAAAATGAGGGGTAACTTTTGTTATTGTCCCTGGTGTTCGTGTACGGGCTGATCGGTGGTCATCACGGACTCAGCCCTGCCACAACTACCTCCTCCGTCAGCTTGTTCCGTACACCCAGCACCCTTTGTGTGAAAAAGTTACCCATCAGGTTCCATTAAATCTACCCTGCCGATCACCTTAAACCATTGTCCTCTGGTTATCGATTCCCCTACTCTGCGCACGGTACTCTGTGCATCTGCCAGATCTATTCCTCTCATGATTTTGTACACCTCGATAAGAACAACACTCAACCACCTGTACTACGAGGAATAGAGTGTCAGCCTACTAAACCTTTCCCTGTAGCTCAGTCCCTTGAGTCCTGGCAATATCCTCCTAAATCTTCTCTGCCCCCTTTCCAGCTTGACAACATATTTCCTATAACACGGTGCCCAATACGGCCTCACCCACGTCTGAGTCAACTTCAACATGTGTATCTGTGATCTACATCCCTCTGCTGGGGTGGGAGATTGCAACCTTCACGTGGTCCGCCCTGTTTCGACGAATGCAAGCAACCCGGCGTGCAGAATCAAATAAGATCAAATAGAACAAGTTGTCCTACAACTTTAGGCTGTGCACGCCATACGCAAGAAGAAGATCCCTCTGCTCTACAACACCCCCTGTCTACCTGTGACGCCACTTACAGGTAACTGTGTACCTGCGCTCCTAGATCCCTCTGCTCTTGATCTTGATCGGTTGGGCAGGTGGGCTGAGGAACGGTTGATGGAATTTAATACAGAGTAATGTGAGGTGTTGTATTTAGGAACAGAACCTGCACAGAGAATGGTCAGGCTCTGGGGAGTGTTGTAGAGCAGAGGGATCTAGGAGCGCAGGTACACAGTTCCCTGAAAGTGGCATCACAAGTTGATAGGTGGTCAAAAAGACTTTTGACTCATTGGCCATCATCAGTCAGAGTATTGAGTATAGGAGTTGTGAAGTCATGTTGCAGTTGTATAAGACGTTGATGAGGCCGCATTTAGAATATGTGTTCAGTTCAGGGCACCATGTTATTAGAAAGATTTTGTCAAGCTGGAAGGGTACTGAGAAGATTTACGAGGATGTTGCCAGGACTCGAGGGGCCAGAGCTGCAGGGAGACGTTGCAGCAGGCTAAGACTCTATTCTTTGGAGTGCAGGAGGATGAGGAGTGATCTTATAGAGGTGTACAAATCATGAGAGGAATAGATCTGGTGGACACACAGAGTATCGTGCCCAGAGTAGGCGAATCGAGAATCAGAGGACAAAGGTTTAAGGTGAGAAGTGGGAAAGATTTAATGGGAATCTGAGGGGTAACGTTTCACACAAAGGTGTTGGGTGTATGGGACGAGCTGCTGGAGGCGGTAGTTGAGGCTGGGAATATCCCAATTTTTAAGACACAATTAGAATGGTACAGGGATAGGACAGGTTTGGAGGGATATCAGTATCAGTATCAGTATCAGTATCAGTATATCTTTATTGTCATTTTCCTGAGTACTCACATACCCAGAGGAAACAAAAAAACGTTACTCAACCAGTGTCCATTCAGTGTGCAGTACAAATAACAACAAATAACTAGAAAAAAAAAAAAAATATCATGAACAAATTAAATTAAACACTCTACTCTCTACTAAACATCAACAGGCGTTCCGATCGACAGCTGCTGCAGTGTGTCCAGGTTGATGGTTGGTGCGCGATACTTTGGCAGGGGGCTGTCCGTTTATCAGTCTTATAGCCTGCGGGAAGAAGCTGAGGAGCATCCTGCTGGTTTTGCTGCTAATGCTCCTGTACCTCTTCCCAGATGGCAGGATGGAGAATATGTGATGCGATGGGTGGTAGGGGTCTTTGATGATGTAGTTGGCTCTGCTGATACATCTCTTCCTGTATATGTCCAGCAAGAAAGGGAGTGGAGCACCAATAATCCAGCTGGCGGTCTTCACAATCCTGTCTAGTTGGTGCCGTTCGTACGCCTTGGAGCTCCCGAACCAGGAAGTGATGCCGTTGGTTAATGTGCTCTCGATTGTCCCCCTATAAAAAGTTCGTAGATGTGTAGTGGGGAGACCTGCTTTAAGTAGTCTTCGGAGAGGGTGTAGTCGCTGCTGGGCTCTCTTGACCAGTGCTGTGGTGTTGGTTGTGGACATCAGGTCATCTGACAGGTGGATTCCTAGGAACTTCACGCTGCTGACCCTTTCCACATCAGCTCCATCGATGTGCAGAGGTGTATGGTGTTGTTTTCCCGCCCTCCTGAAGTCAACCACCATCTCCTTAGTTTTTCCCACGTTGAGAATGAGGTTGTGGGATTTGCACCATCCTGTGAGCAGCTCCACCTCCATCCTGTACGCCGACTCATCATTGTCACTGATGAGACCCACCACTGTTGTGTCATCAGCGAACTTGTTGATGAAGTTGTTGTTGAGTCTAGCAGTACAGTCGTGTGTAAGCAGACTAAACAGCAGGGGGCTTAGGACACAGCCTTGGGGCGAGCCAGTGCTCACGGCTATGGTTTTTGATGTCCTACTGCCCACCCTGACTGTCTGCTGCCGTTGCGATAGAAAGTTCAGGACCCAGTTACATGTGCCAGCATCAACCCCCAATAGCTCCAACTTCTCCACCAGCTGCTGCGGAATGATTGTGTTAAACGCAGAGCTGAAGTCTATGGCAAATGCAGGCAGTTGGGACTATGTAGCTGGGATATGCTGGCCTGTAGGGGTTTAGTTCCCTTTGCTCCACTTCGGGCCCAACTGCCCGAGTGTTTCTCTCCCTTTGTCGGTGGGTCAATCGGCCACCACTCCACGAGCGGTTCCCAAGAGAGAGAATACAAAAAAAAAGGGAGATTTTTGTTAAAACAAATGTAGGTCCCTTGCAGTCAGAAACGGGTGAGTTGATCATGGGGAACAAGGATATGGCGGACCAATTAAATAACTACTTTGGTTCCGTCTTCACTAAGGAAGACATAAATAATCTGCCGGAAATAGCAGGGGACCGCGGGTCAAAGGAGTTGGAGGAATTGAGTGAAATCCAGATTAGCCGGGAAGTGGTGTTGGGTAAATTAAATGGATTAAAGGCCGATAAATCCCCAGGGCCAGATAGGCTGCATCCCAGAGTACTTAAGGAAGTAGCTCCAGAAATAGTGGATGCATTAGTAATAATCTTTCAAAACTCTTTAGATTCTGGAGTAGTTCCTGAGGATTGGCGGGTAGCAAACGTAACCCCACTTTTTAAGAAGGGAGGGAGAGAGAAAACGGGGAATTACAGACCAGTTAGTCTAACATCGGTAGTGGGGAAACTGTTAGAGTCAGTTATTAAAGATGGGATAGCAGCACATTTGGAAAGTGGTGAAATCATTGGACAAAGTCAGCATGGATATACAAAAGGTAAATCATGTCTGACGAATCTTATAGAATTTTTCGAGGATGTAACTAGTAGCGTGGATAGGGGAGAACCAGTGGATGTGGTGTATCTGGACTTCCAGAAGGCTTTCGACAAGGTCCCACATAAGAGATTAGTTTACAAACTTAAAGCACACGGCATTGGGGGTTCAGTATTGATGTGGATAGAGAACTGGCTGACAAACAGGAAGCAAAGAGTAGGAGTAAACGGGTCCTTTTCACAATGGCAGGCAGTGACTAGTGGGGTACCGCAAGGCTCAGTGCTGGGACCCCAGCTATTTACAATATATATTAATGATCTGGATGAGGGAATTGAAGGCAATATCTCCAAGTTTGCGGATGACACTAAGCTGGGGGGCAGTGTTAGCTGTGAGGAGGATGCTAGGAGACTGCAAGGTGACTTGGATAGGCTGGGTGAGTGGGCAAATGTTTGGCAGATGCAGTATAATGTGGATAAATGTGAGGTTATCCATTTTGGTGGCAAAAACAGGAAAGCAGACTATTATCTAAATGGTGGCCGACTAGGAAAAGGGGAGATGCAGCGAGACCTGGGTGTCATGGTACACCAGTCATTGAAAGTGGGCATGCAGGTGCAGCAGGCAGTGAAGAAAGCGAATGGTATGTTAGCTTTCATAGCAAAAGGATTTGAGTATAGGAGCAGGGAGGTTCTACTGCAGTTGTACAGGGTCTTGGTGAGACCACACCTGGAGTATTGCGTACAGTTTTGGTCTCCAAATCTGAGGAAGGACATTATTGCCATAGAGGGAGTGCAGAGAAGGTTCACCAGACTGATTCCTGGGATGTCAGGACTGTCTTATGAAGAAAGACTGGATAGACTTGGTTTATACTCTCTAGAATTTAGGAGATTGAGAGGGGATCTTATAGAAACTTACAAAATTCTTAAGGGGTTGGACAGGCTAGATGCAGGAAGATTGCTCCCGATGTTGGGGAAGTCCAGGACAAGGGGTCACAGCTTAAGGATAAGGGGGAAATCCTTTAAAACCGAGATGAGAAGAACTTTTTTCACACAGAGAGTGGTGAATCTCTGGAACTCCCTGCCACAGAGGGTAGTCGAGGCCAGTTCATTGGCTATATTTAAGAGGGAGTTAGATGTGGCCCTTGTGGCTAAGGGGATCAGAGGGTATGGAGAGAAGGCAGGTACGGGATACTGAGTTGGATGATCAGCCATGATCATATTGAATGGCGGTGCAGGCTCGAAGGGCCGAATGGCCTACTCCTGCACCTAATTTCTATGTTTCTATGTTTCAAAGCAAGTCTAAAATTTACAAGCTTTATTAAACAATGAGAAATCGAATCTCACCAACACTACATAATACTTGGCTAAACTTATGCTTTAAACTAAGACTATGGGAAGAAAACTATTGGGCATGTTGTTAAAACTTACTTTACAAAGGTATCAAAGGTATCAAAGGTATTTTATTGGTCACATTCACATACACCTAGGTGTAGTGAAGTGAAATGCTTCTTGCCATTTTGCAGCACATAAAGAAGGAATACAGACATAACATTAATAAGAGTTTTAAACATAAAGAAAATCCCCCCACAATGGTTCCCATTATCACGGAAGCCACAAAGTCCAGTCGCCAACCCCAGTTCACCCATAGTCGGGCCTATTGAGGCCTCCACAGTTGCCTCTACGGAGGCCCGATGTTCCAGGCCGTTCTCGTCGGGTGATGTTGCTCTGGCGTCGGGAGAGTCCTCTCAGCGGCTTGGGAATGGCCGCTTCCGTACTGGAGGCCGCGGCTTCCAAAGCCAACAAGCCCGCGCCGGTTGGAGCTCCACAACTGGCGATCTCATCTAGAGATCCCAGGCTCCCGGTGTAATGTTCAGCGCCGCCGCCCGCAGCCGATCGCTCCACAGTCCCGCAGTTCCGCGATGTTGTTCCCGGCGGTCTCAGCTCACCGGAGTACCAGCGCGGCGACCCGGGCAAGGCATCGCCCGCTCCGCGATAGTGCTCCAGCGCTCCAGCTCTGTGCCGCCGCCGAAGCCGAGGTTCTGGGCGGGCCCCGACAGGAAACGCCGCTCCAGGCCCGCTGGTAGGTCGAGAGGACGGGTAGAAGCTGCAGCCCGGAGAAAAGCTGCCTCTCCGACCAGGTAGGGACCCTGAAAGGTAGTTTCCCCCTTCCCCCTCCTCACCCCCCCACCTCCCACATAAAAAAGTCTAGACCTTCAAACAAAACACTTAACTAACCAAAATAAAAATAAAAAGATGAAAAGACAGACAGCTGCTGGCTGGGCAGCCGAGCACAGGACAGCGCCCCCTACATGTTTACACATCTTTAATTACAAGTACACCCCCGGGTTGAATTGACCAGAGTGTGCTGATGAGAGAAAACAGAAACCAAGACAGACTCAAAGGAAGTCTAAAATTCACAAGCTTTATTAAACAATGAGAAATCGAATCTCACCAACACTACATAATACTTGACTAAACTTATGCTTTAAACTAAGACTATGGAAAGAAAATTATTGGGCATGTTGTAAAAACTTACTTTACACAATTTTAATTACAAGTACACCCCCTTTCCCCTTCTCTCTCAACCTCTATCCTATTTCGGGAACTTCACCAGCTCGTCTGGGGTACTTACAGCTAGATCGATGCAGGGTCAGGAGCCGTCCAACAGAGCAGAAAAGAGAGAGAACCCTTGCTTGCCTGCTCTTTTGTATACCTGAGAGTTTCTCCCTTGAAACCCCCCAGGTGGTCCTCTGGACAAAAGGGTATTTCGATGATTCCCAGTTTCGATCTGGCATGAACAATAGGCTTCCGATGATAATGGGTTTGCTGATGTCACGATGCATCGGCCTAATCATTATCCCATCACCTGGATGGTCTCCCATTGTCCCGATGGATGGGCCATTTACGATGGTGATTGTCTTGCTGCTGGGCTATTTACCCCCGTCTGCTGAGGCTCGGTTCCCTCCTGTGTCTTTCCAAGATAATCTCGTTATCTCCATCCCGGCCTTTCCTGTTCTCACCATTCACATAGTCATGTGGCTGCCCAGGCCCACAGACAGGCTTTGAACTTGTTCTTCTGTGATCCCTTGGGGGTTTTTTCCTTTTTGCAGCCAGCATGTCCGTTTTTAAAATGTCCAGGTCCTTATCCCCGAGTTCTTCCATAATTTTGGAGGATTTGCCCCGATAACTTACAGGCCGGTGTGGGCAAGTTGGGCAGAAAGGCCTGTTTCCATGCTGTATCACTCTATGACAACTAATCAGCCCATGTCCATCTAAGTGCGTGTATATCCAATCCCTCAGCTTGTTGGCTTTGGTAACATTTGTAAGCGTCCCTAATGTGGGTTAGTGCTCATGTACGGGGTGTACCTGCGCTCCTAGATCCCTCTGCTCTACTTCAAGGGAGCTGTGGACTTGAACCCCAAGATCCCTCTGTACATCGATGCTGTTCAGGGTCTTGCCATTCACTGTGGACTTTCTCCTTACATGCGACCTCCTAGAAAGTGAAACAAGACCTCACAATAATTCTCATCCTCACCCCCCCTCTTCAATTCACTCTCCCCACCCTTTCTCCCCCCTCTCTTTCTCTCCCGTCCTCGATCTCTATCCCTCTTTCTTCTCTCCACCACTCTCTCTCTATTCCTATTTCTCTCTCCCCACTCTCTCTCCCCTTCTCAGTCCATTCCTCTTTCTCCCACTCCGCTCGAGTCCTTTTCTCTCGTCCTCCTCTATTCTTCTCTCCATCCTCACTCCCCCCCCCCTCTCCCCCTCTCTCACTCTCCCCCCCCCCCACCCTCCCCCCTTCTCTCTCTCCCCTGCGCCGTTCTCCGAATCCATCAAGGGAGAGGGGAGAGGAGCTCAAACAGAAAGAGAGACAGAGTGGGATAGATAAGGGGAGGGAGAGAGAGAGCGGTATAGGGAGAGAGGGAAAGGTACTGAGAGAAAGAGGGAGGGAGAGAAGGGGAGAGAAATGTGGGAGGGGGGAGAATGGGGAGGGAGAGGGAAGAGAGGAAGAGGGGGAGAAATAGAGAGATAGAGAGAGGATGGAGGGGGAAGAGAGAAAGAGGGTAGAGAGACAGGAAGAGGGAGAGCGAAGGGAGGGTGAGGAGAGAGAGAAAGATGGAGAAACAGGAAGAAAGAGGTAGTCAGAGGTGAGAGACAGAAAGAGAGAGAGAGGGGAGGGAGGGAGAAAGAGAGGACAGAGAGATGGGGGAGAGAGAGGGAGTGGTGGGTTGATGTGTGTAGAGGGGAGGGAGGGGGGGAGAAGGAGACAGAGGGTCTGACAGTCTTGTCTCTCCACAGACACCTGCTTCTGGGGTGTCGCAGTGTGTCGCCAAGAAGCCTGTCACTCCGGAGAAGTGTTCACCCCCTCCATGGTCTGTGAACAAGGGAGTTCCTGCTGTAAATACACATGAGAGGAGTCCTGCCCTCATCCCCCCCCCCCCCCCCCCCCTCCACCTCCATCCTAAAATGGGACGTCCCGCGGACGGATGTGAAATAAAAACCTCATCAGCTTCAAGAAAATAAAGTCTGGTGTCTGTCTGTGTGGGAGAGTGGGGGATGGAGGGAGGGGGAAGGGGGAGAAGAGAGGGAGAGAGGGAGGGAGAGATGGGGGAGATCAGTCATGACCTCCCAACTTCTATACTCAATATTCTGACTGATGAAGGGCAATGTGTCAAAAGCCATTTGACCACCCTATCTACCTGTGACATCACTTTCAGGGAACCATTTAACTGTACTCCTTGATCCCTCCGTTGTACAAAACTCCCCAGAGCCCGACCATTCACTGTGTAGGTTCTGCCCCTAAATACAACACCTCACATTAAATTCCACAACCGTTCCTCAGCCCACCTGCCCAACCGATCTAGATCAAGAGCA
>NC_045956.1:174734442-174774442 GCF_010909765.2 Amblyraja radiata
TCCGCCCACCGGGACGACCCTCGCATCGCCCGCGGACCCCGACTCAACCACCACTCGACTCCGACCATCGGGTCCGTTGACCCGCGCCACTGGACTCCGACCATCGGGTCCGGTGACCCGCGCCACTCCACCCCCCTCCAGCAACCCATAGCCGTCGCCTTACCTGGAGCCTGGACTCTGCACTGGGCCTGCAGCCTCCACGCTGCTTACTCCCACTCTCCTGGACTTAACTCCACTGGGTCCTAGCGCCCGTCTGCCCAGCCGTGCTAACCTCAGTGGCTGCTCCACTGACCCTCCCTCATCCCCCCCCCAACCATGTCACACCCGCTCTTCCCCACCCACATTACAGCCCACTCTCCCCCCCACCCCCTGACCACCCACCACTCCTCCAACACCCACAACCCCCCCCCCCCCCACACATCGCCCCGTCCCCAGTCCACCCACCTGCCTTCCTCTGGTCCCAACTCCCACCCCTGCCGGGTGTTCACCATCCCCCCCGACCTCCCCTCTCCCCCACCCAACAGTCTGTCCTCAGCAGAGGTCTTACCTTTGTCCCCCTCCGTCCCCATCTCAATGAGTTCCGCGCCCACCATGACTTGGAGCGCTTCTTCCGTCGTCTCCGCCTCACAGCGCACTTCCATGGGAAGGAGTCCTCGCCCCCCAATGATGACCCCTTTTCCCGTCTCCAACGCACCCCCTCCTCGTGGAACCCCCCTCTTAAAGTCCCGGCTCTGGAACTCTTCATTCAGAACTGCCGCCGCGACGTCAACCGCCTCAACTTCTCCACTCCCCTGTCTCACTCTAATCTTTCCCCCTCTGAACGCACTGCCATCGAATCACTCCGCAAAAACCCAGATTGGGTCATCAAACCAGCCGACAAGGGAGGTGCCGTGGTAGTCTGGCGCGCCGATCTCTACAAAGCTGAGGCCACGCGCCAACTCTCGGATACCTCCTCCTACTTACCCTTGGACCATGACCCCACTGACGAGCACCAGGCCACCATTTCTAGCACCATCCCCGACTTCATCAATTCCCACGCCCTACCTGACCAAGCCTCCAACCTCATCGTTCCCCAGCCCCGCACGGCCCGTTTTTACCTTCTCCCCAAAATCCACAAACCCGGCTCTCCCGGCAGACCCATTGTCTCTGCGTGTTCGTGCCTCACCGAACTCATCTCCACATACCTTGACTCCATACTATCCCCCTTGGTCAAATCCCTTCCCACCTATGTTCTAGACACCTCAGACACTCTCCGCCGCCTCCACACATTCCACTCTCTGGGCCCTCACCCCCTCATCTTTACCATGGATGTCCGGTCACTCTACACCTCCATCCCCCACCAGGATGGCCTCGGAACCCTCCGGTTCTTCCTCGACCAGAGGAGCAACCTATACCCAGCCACTGACACTCTCCTCCGCTTAGCGGAGTTGGTCCTCACCCTCAACAACTTTACATTTGACTCCTCCCATTTCCTCCAAACACAAGGCGTAGCTATGGGCACACGCATGGGCCCCAGCTACGCCTGCCTCTTTGTCGGGTACGTTGATCAATCCTTGTTCGAGACGTACCAGGGCCCCATCCCCGACCTCTACCTCCGTTACATTGACGACTGCTTTGGTGCCACCTCCTGCACCTACACACAACTGACTGACTTCATCCACTTCACCAACAACTTCCATCCGGCACTCCAATACACCTGGACGATTTCCGACACGTCCCTACCATTCCTTGACCTCACCATCTCCATCGCAGGGGACAGACTCCTGACCGACATACATTACAAACCCACTGACTCACATGGCTATCTGGACTACACGTCTTCCCACCCTGCCCCCTGTAAAGACTCCATCCCCTACTCCCAATTCCTCCGCCTACGCCGCATCTGTTCCCAGGATGAGACATTTCATACCAGGGCATCGGAAATGTCCTCGTTCTTCAGGGAACGGGGATTCCCCTCCGCCACCATAGATGAGGCTCACACCAGGGTCTCATCCATACCCCGTAACACTGCTCTCTCTCCCCATCCCCGCACATGCAACAAGGGCAGAGTCCCTCTGGTCCTCACCTTTCACCCCACCAGCCGGCAAATACAACACATAATCCTCCGCCATTTCCGCCACCTCCAACGTGACCCCACCACTCGCCACATCTTCCCATCTCCCCCCATGTCTGCCTTCCGCAAAGACCACTCCCTCCGCAACTCCCTCGTCAATTCTTCCCTTCCCTCCCGCACCACCCCCTCCCCAGGCACTTTCCGTTGCAACCGCAAGAAATGCAACACCTGTCCCTTCACCTCCCCCCTCGACTCCATCCAAGGTCCCAAGCAGTCGTTCCAGGTGCGACAAAGGTTCACCTGTATCTCCTCCAACCTCATCTACTGCATTCGCTGCTCTAGATGTCAGCTGATTTACATCGGTGAGACCAAGCGTAGGTTGGGCGATCGTTTCGCCGAACACCTCCGCTCAGTCCGCAATAACCTACCTGACCTCCCGGTGGCTCAGCACTTCAACTCCCCCTCCCATTCCCAATCCGACCTCTCTGTCCTGGGTCTCTTCCATTGCCAGAGTGAGCAGCAGCGGAAATTGGAGGAACAGCACCTCATATTCCGTCTGGGGACCTTGCGTCCTTATGGCATTAACATTGAATTCTCCCAATTTGGCTAGCCCTTGCTGTCTCCTCCCCTTCCTTAACCCTCTAGCTGTCTCCTCCCACCCTCCCATCCGCCCGCCCTCGGGCTCCTCCTCCTCCTCCCCTTTTTCTTCTTTCTTTCCCCCCCCCCCCACCCCCCATCAGTCTGAAGAAGGGTTTCGGCCCGAAACGTCGCCTATTTCCTTCGCTCCATAGATGCTGCTGTACCCGCTGAGTTTCCCCAGCAATTTTGTGTACCTTCACATATACCTAGGTGTAGTGAAGTGAAATGCTTCTTGCCATTTTGCAGCACATAAAGAAGGAATACAGACATAACATTAATAAGAGTTTTAAACATAAAGAACATCCCCCCACAATGGTTCCCATTATGAGGGAAGCCACAAAGTCCAGTCCCCAACCCCAGTTCACCCATAGTCGGGCCTTTTGAGGCCTCCACAGTTGCCTCTACGGAGGCCCGATGTTACAGGTCGTTCTCGCCGGGTGATGTTGCTCCGGCGTCGGGAGAGTCCTCTCAGCGGCTTGGGAACCCTGGAATGGCCGCTTCCGTACTGGAGGCCGCGGCTTCCAAAGCCAACAAGGCCGCGCCGGTTGGAGCTCCACAACTGGCGATCTCATCTGGAGATCCCAGGCTCCCGGTGTAAAGTTCAGCGCCGCCGCCCGCAGCTGATCGCTCCACAGTCCCGCAGCTCCGCGATGTTGTTCCCGGCGGTCTCAGCTCACCGGAGTTCCAGCGCGGCGACCCGGGCAAGGCATCGCCCGCTCTCCGCGATAGCGCTCCAGCGCTGTGCCGCCGCCGAAGCCGAGGTTCTGGGCACAGGACAGCGCCCCCTACATGTTTACACATCTTTAATTACAAGTACACCCCCGGGTTGAATTGACCAGAGCGTGCTGATGAGAGAAAACAGACACCAAGACAGACTCAAAGCAAGTCTAAAATTCACAAGCTTTATTAAACAATGAGAAATCGAATCTCACCAACACTACATAATACTTGACTAAATACTTAAACTAAGACTATTAAACTAAGAAAATTATTGGGCATGTTGTAAAAACTTACTTTACACATCTTTAATTACAACTACACCCTCTTTCCCCTTCTCTCTCAACCTCTATCCTATTTCGGGAACTTCACCAGCTCGTCTGGGGTACTTACAGCTAGATCGATGCAGGGTCAGGAGCCGTCCAACAGAGCAGAAAAGAGAGAGAACCCTTGCTTGCCTGCTCTTTTTATACCCGAGAGTTTCTCCCTTGAAACCCCCCAGGTGGTCCTCTGGACAAAAGGGTATTTCGATGATTCCCAGTTTCGATCTGGCATGAACAATAGGCTTCCGATGATAATGGGTTTGCTGATGTCACGATGCATCGGCCTAATCATTATCCCATCACCTGGATGGGCTCCCATTGTCCCGATGGATGGGCCATTTACGATGGTGATTGTCTTGCTGCTGGGATATTTACCCCCGTCTGCTGAGGCTCGGTTCCTTCCTTTGTCTTTCCAAGATAATCTCGTTATCTCAATCCCGGCCTTTCCTGTTCTCACCATTCACATAGTCATGTGGCTGCCCAGGCCCACAGACAGGCTTTGAACTTGTTCTTCTGTGATCCCTTGGGGTTTTTTTCCTTTTTGCAGCCAGCATGTCCGTTTTAAAAATGTCCAGGTCCTTATCCCCGAGTTCTTCCATAATTTTGGAGGATTTGCCCCGATAACTTACAGGCCGGTGTGGGCAAGTTGGGCAGAAAGGCCTGTTTCCATGCTGTATCACTCTATGACAACTAATCAGCCCATGTCCATCTAAGTGCGTGTATATCCAATCCCTCAGCTTGTTGGCTTTGGTAACATTTGTAAATCATCCCTAATGTGTGGGTTAGTGCTCGTGTACGGGGTGTACCTGCGCTCCTAGTTCCCTCTGCTCTACTTTCAGGGAGCTGTGGACTTGGACCCCAAGATCCCTCTGTACATCGATGCTGTTCAGGGTCTTGCCGTTCACTGTGGACTTTCTCCTTACATTCGACCTCCTAAAGTGCAACACCTCACATAAATCTCTCACCTCCTCCCCCTCTATCACTCTCCCCACCCTTTCTCCCCCCTCTCTTTCTCTCCCTTCTCTCTCTATATTCCCCTCTTTCTCTCTCCACCACTCTCTCTCTATTCCTATTTCTCTCTCCCCCTCTCTCTCCCCTTCTCAGTCCATTCCTCTTTCTCCCCACTCGCTCTATTCCTTTTTCTCTCGTCCTCTCTATTCTTCTCTCCCTCCTCTCTCCCCCCCTCTCCCCCCCTCTCCCTCTTCTCTCTCTCCCCTGCTGCGCCGTTCTCCGAATCCATCAAGGGAGAGGGGAGAGGAGCTCCAACAGAAAGGGAGACAGAGTGGGATAGATAAGGGGAGGGAGAGAGAGAGCGGTACAGGGAGAGAGGGAAAGAGGGAGGGAGAGAAGGGGAGAGAGATTGTGGGAGGGGGAGAATGGGGAGGGAGAGAGGGAAGAAATAGAGAGGCAGAGAGAGGATGGAGGGGGAAGACAGAAAGAGGGGAGAGAGACAGGAAGAGGGAGAGCGAAGGGAGGGTGAGGAGAGAGAGAAAGATGGAGAAACAGGAAGAAAGAGGTAGTCAGAGGTGAGAGACAGAAAGAGAGAGAGAGGGGAGGGAGAAAGAGAGGACAGAGAGATGGGGGAGAGAGAGGGAGTGGTGGGTTGATGTGTGTAGAGGGGAGGGAGGGGGGCAGAGGGAGACAGAGGGTCTGACAGTCTTGTCTCTCCACAGACATCTGCTTCTGGGCTGTCGGAATGTGTCGCCACGACGCCTGTCACTCCGGAGAAGAGGTCACCCCCTCCATGATCTGTGTAAAAGGGAGTTCCTGCTGTAAATACACATGAGAGGAGTCCTGCCCCCACCCCCCCCCCCCCCCCACTCCACCTCCATCCTAAGATGGGACGTCCCGCGGACGGATGTGAAATAAAAACCTCATCAGCTTCAAGAAAATAAAGTCTGGTGTCTGTCTGTGTGGGAGAGTGGGGGATGGAGGGAGGGGGAAGGGGGAGAAGAGAGGGAGAGAGGGAGGGAGAGATGGGGGAGATCAGCCATGACCTCCCAACTTCTATACTCAATATTCTGACTGATGAAGGGCAATGTGTCAAAAGCCATTTGACCACCCTATCTACCTGTGACATCACTTTCAGGGAACCATTTAACTGTACTCCTTGATCCCTCCGTTGTACAAAACTCCCCAGAGCCCGACCATTCACTGTGCAGGTTCTGCCCCTAAATACAACACCTCACATTAAATTCCACAACCGTTCCTCAGCCCACCTGCCCAACCGATCTAGATCAAGAGCAGAGGGATCTAGGAGCGCAGGTACACAGTTACCTGTAAGTGGCGTCACAGGTCGACAGGGAGTGTTGTAGAGCAGAGGGATTCAGGAGTGCTGGTACACACTAAAAGTGTTGTCGAGCGGAAGGATTTAGTTTAGTTTAGAGATACAGCATGTAAACAGGCTTTCGACCCACCGATTCAACACTGACCAGCGATTCCCGCACACTAACACTATCCTGCACACTGGGAACAATGTACAATTTTACCGGCCAATTAACTTACAAATCCACACGTCAATGGAGTGTGTGTGTGACCCCGATAAGCGTACGATGGGACGGTACCGATGTCTCTTATTACCCCACACCCCCTCCCCTCCATACTTGCGGATGGTACAGAAGTGATCTCACTAACTCTGTATCATCTGAATTTGTTTTTCCTGCAGTTCATGCCTCCAGGTGTTGGTAGAGTTTGAGCGCTGTGCAAATCACCCTCGAACTTTGAATAATGTTTGGGACAGGGCTGCTGAGCAAGTCTCCCTGAGGGAAAGAGATTTTGAGGTCACGGGGAGAGATTGAGGATAGACACACGACACAGGGCAGCACGATGGCGCAGCGGTAGAGTAGCTGCATCACAGCGCCAAGGACCCGGGTTCAATCCTGACTATGGGTAATGTCTGTACGGAGTTTGTACGTTCTACCCGTGACTGCGAGGGTTTGCTCTGGGGGCTCCGGTTTCCTCCCACGCTACAAAGACTGTTGGAGGTTAATTGGCTTCGGTACATTTGTAAATTGTCCCTCGTGTGTGTGGGATAAAGTTAGTGTACGGGGTGATCACTGGTCATCTCGGACTCGGCGGGCCGAAGGGTCTGTTTCCACACTGTATCTCTAAACTAAACTAAATCCCCATGTGTATGTACCTGCCCTCCTAGATCCTCTGCTCTGCAACACACCCTATCTATCTGTGACGCCACTTTCAGGGAACTATCGACCCCTTCCATCACCCCGTACACTCGCCTGGCGGCAGGGAGGAGGGACTATAAAACCCGGAAGTGTGGTGGCTCATTCAGAGGGTGACGTCAAGATGGCACCGAGTGCAGGCGCCGTTGAATAATTCAGGAGAGCTGCTCTGTCTATGGTGAGTGTGTTTGTTGGATGTTATTTAAAGCACGATTTTGCTTCAGCACCAGCAGCCTCCACAGGAGGCTTTAAACATTTGTTTTACACACTGTATATTCAACACATTCTGAAGTTACTTGGCATTTTAGTATTGGGTGAGTGTGTGTGTGTGTGAATGAGTGTGTGTGTGTGTGTGTGTGTGTGTGTGTGTGTGTGTGTGTGTGTGTGTGTGTGTGTGTGTGTGTGTGTGTGTGTGTGTGTGTGTGTGTGTGTGTGTGTGTGTGCATGTGCGTGCGTGCGTGTGTTGTGTGTGTGTGTGTGTGTGTGTGTGTGTGTGGAATGAGGTGTGTGTGCTTGAATGAAGTGATGTGTGTGTGTAGATGAGGTGTGTGTGTGTGAATGATGTGTGATTGAGTCTGTTGTGTGATGAATGGTCTGTGTGTGTGTGTGTGTGTGTGTGTGTGTGATGTGTGTGTGCGTGTGTGTGTGTATGTGTGTGTGTGTGTGTTATGTGTGAATGAGTATATGTGTGTGTGAATGACGTGTGTTGTGTGTGAATGAAGGTCTGTGTGGTGAGAGTGAGTGTGTTGTGGGTGTGAATGAGTGTGTGTGTGTGTGTGTGTGTGTGTGTGTGTGTGTGTGTGTGTGGTGTGTGTGTGTGGTGTGTGTGGTGTGTGTGTGTGTGTGTGTGTGTTGTGTGTGTGTGTGTGGTGTGGTGTGTGGTGTGTGTGTGATGTGTGTGGTGTGTGTTGTGTGTGTGTGTGTGTGTGTGTGTGTGTGTGTGAATGACAAGGAGCAGACGGGGCGGTGGGTGAAGGGAGGAGGGTGACTGAGTTGAACTGCCAGCGTACCAGGCATGAGTGACTGTACTGCAGCCATGAGCCGTGAGTAAGTGAACTGCCAGCCCACCAGCCGTAAGTGACTGAACTGCCAGCCCAATAATCCATTCAGTCGACCCTCTCCCCCTTCTCTCTCACAGTCTGTCACTTGTTTTGGGCAGTATTTCTGGCAGGTTCTCAGCTGCCAGACTGCCAGTTCCGAGTGACAGCACTGCCAGGCCTCAGTGACTGAGCTGCCTGGCCTCAGTGACTGAGCTGTGAGCTCAAGAATCCATTTGGCCCACAATGTCTATACTAGCCCTCTAGAAACCAGTACGTTCGGCCCACAACACCCATACTAGCGCAACAAACCCTCCCGTGTGATTCTGGGACCCAACGGGTCCCACATAGTCTAGTTATCTCTTAAACGAGATACAGCATGTAAACAGGCCTTTCGGCCAACCGATTCAACACTGACCAGCGATTCCCGCACACTAACACTATCCTGCACACTGGCAACAATGTACAATTTTACCGGCCAATTAACTTACAAATCCACACGTCAATGGAGTGTGTGTGTGGCCCCGATAAGTGTACGATGGGACAGTACAGATGTCTCTTATTACCCCACACCCCCTCCCCTCCATACTTGCGGATGGTACAGAAGTGATCTCACTAACTCTGAATCATCTGAATTTGTTTATTATGCAGTTCATGCCTCCAGGTTTTGGCAGAGTTTGAGCGCTGTGCAAATCACCCTCGAACTTTGAATAACGTTCGGGACGTGGCTGCTGAGCAAGTTTCCCTGAGGGGGAGAGCGAGAGATCACGGGGAGAGATTGAGGATAGACACACAACACAGGGCAGCACGATGGCGCAGCGGTAGAGTAGCTGCATCACAGCGCCAAGGCCCCGGGTTCCATCCTGACTCTGGGTAATGTCTGTACGGAGTTTGTACGTTCTACCCGTGACTGCGTGGGTTTTCTCTGGGGTCTCCGGTTTCCTCCCACACTCCAAAGACTTGCGGGTTTGGAGGTTAATTGGCTTCGGTACATTTGTAAATTGTCCTTCGTGTGTGTAGGATAAAGTTAGTGTAAGGGGTGATCGCTGGTCATCGCGGGCTCGGTGGGCCGAAGGGCCTGTTTCTGCGCTGTATCTCTAAACCAAACTATTGTGAACGGGCGATCGCTTATCGGCTCGGATTTTCAGGGAATTGTGTATCTGCGATCTACATCCCTCTGCTGGGGTGGGAGATTGCAACCTTCACGTGGTCCGCCCTGTTTCGACGAATGCAAGCAACCCGGCGTGCAGAATCAAATAAGGTCAAATAGAACAAGTTGTCCTACAACTTTAGGCTGTGCACGCCATACGCAAGAAGAAGATCCCTCTGCTCTACAACACCCCCTGTCTACCTGTGACGCCACTTACAGGTAACTGTGTACCTGCACTCCTAGATCCCTCTGCTCTTGATCTTGATTGGTTGGGCAGGTGGGCTGAGGAATGGTTGATGGAATTTAATACAGAGTAATGTGAGGTGTTGTATTTAGGAACAGAACCTGCACAGAGAATGGTCGGGCTCTGGGGAGTGTTGTAGAGCAGAGGGATCTAGGAGCGCAGGTACACAGTTCCCTGAATGTGGCATCACAAGTTGATAGGTGGTCAAAAAGACTTTTGACTCATTGGCCATCATCAGTCAGAGTATTGAGTATAGGAGTTGTGAAGTCATGTTGCAGTTGTATAAGACGTTGATGAGGCCGCATTTAGAATATGTGTTCAGTTCAGGGCACCATGTTATTAGAAAGATTTTGTCAAGCTGGAAGGGTGCTGAGAAGATTTACGAGGATGTTGCCAGGACTCGAGGGGCCAGAGCTACAGGGAGACGTTGCAGCAGGCTAAGACTCTATTCTTTGAAGTGCAGGAGGATGAGGAGTGATCTTATAGAGGTGTACAAATCATGAGAGGAATAGATCTGGTGGACACACAGAGTATCGTGCCCAGAGTAGGCAAATCGAGAATCAGAGGACAAAGGTTTAAGGTGAGAAGGGGGAAAGATTTAATGGGAATCTGAGGGGTAACGTTTCACACAAAGGTGTTGGGTGTATGGGACGAGCTGCTGGAGGCGGTAGTTGAGGCTGGGAATATCCCAATTTTTAAGAAACAATTAGAATGGTACAGGGATAGGACAGGTTTGGAGGGATATGGCAAATGCAGGCAGTTGGGACTAGTGTAGCTGGGATATGCTGGCCTGTAGGGGTTTAGTTCCCTTTGTTCCACTTCGGGCCCAACTGCCCGAGTGTTTCTCTCCCTTGTCGGAGGGTCAATCGGCCACCACTCCACGAGCGGTTCCCAAGGGAGAGAATACAAAAAAAAAGGGAGATTCCCCTGGGTTCTAGACCTCGGGATTATGGTGGGATATGATAAAGGGTTGAATTGACCAGAGCGTGCTGATGAGAGAAAACAGAAACCAAGACGGACTCAAAGCAAGTCTAAAATTTACAGGCTTTATGAGAAATCGAATCTCACCAACACTACATAATACTTGGCTAAACTTATGCTTTAAACTAAGACTATGGAAAGAAAGCTATTGGGCATGTTGTTAAAACTTACTTTACAAAGGTATCAAAGGTATCAAAGGTATTTTATTGGTCACATTCACATACACCTAGGTGTAGTGAAGTGAAATGCTTCTTGCCATTTTGCAGCACATAAAGAAGGAATACAGACATAACATTAATAAGAGTTTTAAACATAAAGAACATCCCCCCACAATGGTTCCCATTATGAGGGAAGGCACAAAGTCCAGTCCCCAACCCCAGTTCACCCATAGTCGGGCCTATTGAGGCCTCCACAGTTGCCTCTACGGAGGCCCGATGTTCCAGGCCGTTCTCGCCGGGTGATGTTGCTCCGGCGTCGGGAGAGTCCTCTCAGCGGCTTGGGAACCCTGGAATGGCCGCTTCCGTACTGGAGGCCGCGGCTTCCAAAGCCAACAAGGCCACGCCGGTTGGAGCTCCACAACTGGCGATCTCATCTAGAGATCCCAGGCTCCCGGAGTAAAGTTCAGCACCGCCGCCCGCAGCTGGTCGCTCCACAGTCCCGCAGCTCCGCGATGTTGTTCCCGGCGGTCTCAGCTCACCGGAGTTCCAGCGCGGCGACCCGGGCAAGGCATCGCCCGTTCTCCGCCATAGCGCTCCAGCGCTCCAGCTCTGTGCCGCCGCCGAAGCCGAGGTTCTGGTCGGTCCCCGACAGGAAACGCCGCTCCAGGCCCGCTGGTAGGTTGAGAGGACGGGTAGAAGCTGCAGCCCGGAGAAAAGCTGACTCTCCGACCAGGTAGGGACCCTGAAAGGTAGTTTCCCCCTTCCCCCCCCCCCCCTCCACCCCCCACATAAAAAAGTCTAGACCTTCAAACAAAACACTTAACTAACTAAAATAAAAATAAAAAGATGAAAAGACAGACAGCTGCTGGCTGGGCAGCCGTGCACAGGACAGCGCCCCCTACATGTTTACACATCTTTAATTACAAGTACACCCCCTTTCCCCTTCTCTCTCAACCTCTATCCTATTTCGGGAACTTCACCAGGTCATCTGCAGATCGATGCAGGGTCAGGAGCCTTCCAACAGAGCAGAAAAGAGAGAGAACCCTTGCTTGCCTGCTCCTTTGTATACCTGAGAGTTTCTCCCCTGAAACCCCCCAGGTGGTCCTCTGGACAAAAGGGTATTTCGATGATTCCCAGTTTCGATCTGGCATGAACAATAGGCTTCCGATGATAATGGGTTTGCTGATGTCACGATGCATCGGCCTAATCATTATGCCATCACCTGGATGGGCTCCCATTGTCCCGATGGGTGGGCCATTTACGATGGTGATTGTCTTGCTGCTGGGCTATTTACCCCCGTCTGCTGAGGCTCGGTTCCTTCCTTTGTCTTTCCAAGATAATCTCGTTATCTCCATCCCGGCCTTTCCTGTTCTCACCATTCGCATAGTCATGTGGCTGCCCAGGCCCACAGACAGGCTTTGAACTTGTTCTTCTGTGATCCCTTGAGGGTGGGATTTTCCTTTTTGCAGCCAGCATGTCCGTTTTAAAAATGTCCAGGTCCTTATCCCCGAGTTCTTCCATAATTTTGGAGGATTTGCCCCGATAACTTACAGGCCGGTGTGGGCAAGTTGGGCAGAAAGGCCTGTTTCCATGATGTATCACTCTATGACAACTAATCAGCCCATGTCCATCTAAGTGCGTGTATATCCAATCCCTCAGCTTGTTGGCTTTGGTAACATTTGTAAATCGTCCCTAATGTGTGGGTTAGTGCTCGTGTACGGGGTGTACCTGCGCTCCTAGATCCCTCTGCTCTACTTTCAGGGAGCTGTGGACTTGGACCCCAAGATTTCTCTCTTTTTTAGATATGTGAATAGAAAGAGATTAGTGCATCCGTGGATAACAAGGGAAATCAGGGATAGTATCAAAGCGAAGGATGAAGCTTACAAATTAGCCATAAAAAGCAGCATACCAGAGGACTGGGAGAAATTCAGAGACCAGCAGAGGAGGACAAAGGGCTTAATTAGGAAAGGAAAAATAGATTATGAAAGAAAACTGGCAGGGAACATAAAAACTGACTGCAAAAGTTTTTATAGATATGTGAAAAGAAAGAGATTAGTTAAAACAAATGTAGGCCCCTTGCAGTCAGAAACAGGTGTGTTGATCATGGGGAACAAGGATATGGCGGACCAATTGAATAACTACTTTGGTTCCGTCTTCACTAAGGAAGACATAAATAATCTGCCGGAAATAGCAGGGGACCGCGGGTCAAAGGATTTGGAGGAATTGAGTGAAATCCAGGTTAGCCGGGAAGTGGTGTTGGGTAAATTGAATGGATTAAAGGCCGATAAATCCCCAGGGCCAGATAGGCTGCATCCCAGAGTACTTAAGGAAGTAGCTCCAGAAATAGTGGATGCATTAGTAATAATCTTTCAAAACGCTTTAGATTCTGGAGTAGTTCCTGAAGATTGGCGGGTAGCAAACGTAACCCCACTTTTTAAGAAGGGAGGGAGAGAGAAAATGGGGAATTACAGACCAGTTAGTCTAACATCGGTAGTGGGGAAACTGCTAGAGTCAGTTATTAAAGATGGGATAGCAACACATTTGGAAAGTGGTGAAATCATTGGACAAAGTCAGCATAGATTTACAAAAGGTAAATCATGTCTGACGAATCTTATAGAATTTTTTGAAGATGTAACTAGTAGCGTGGATAGAGGAGAACCAGTGGATGTGGTGTATCTGGACTTCCAGAAGGCTTTCGACAAGGTCCCACATAAGAGATTAGTATACAATCTTAAAGCACACGGCATTGGGGGTTCAGTATTGATGTGGATAGAGAACTGGCTGGCAAACAGAAAGCAAAGAGTAGGGGTAAACGGGTCCTTTTCACAATGGCAGGCAGTGACTAGTGGGGTACCGCAAGGCTCAGTTCTGGGACCCCAGCTATTTACAATATATATTAATGATCTGGATGAGGGAATTGAAGGCAATATCTCCAAGTTTGCGGATGACACTAAGCTGGGGGGCAGTGTTAGCTGTGAGGAGGATGCTAGGAGACTGCAATGTGACTTGGATAGGCTGGGTGAGTGGGCAAATGTTTGGCAGATGCAGTATAATGTAGATAAATGTGAGGTTATCCATTTTGGTGGCAAAAACAGGAAAGCAGACTATTATCTAAATGGTGGCCGACTAGGAAAAGGGGAGATGCAGCGAGACCTGGGTGTCATGCTACACCAGTCATTGAAAGTAGGCATGCAGGTGCAGCAGGCAGTGAAGAAAGCGAATGGTATGTTAGCTTTCATAGCAAAATGATTTGAGTATAGGAGCAGGGAGGTTCTACTGCAGTTGTACAGGGTCTTGGTGAGACCACACCTGGAGTATTGCGTACAGTTTTGGTCTCCAAATCTGAGGAAGAACATTATTGCCATAGAGGGAGTGCAGAGAAGGTTCACCAGACTGATTCCTGGGATGTCAGGACTGTCTTATGAAGAAAGACTGGATAGACTTGGTTTATACTCTCTAGAATTTAGGAGATTGAGAGGGGATTTTATAGAAACTTATAAAATTCTTAAGGGGTTGGACAGGCTAGATGCAGGAAGATTGCTCCCGATGTTGGGGAAGTCCAGGACAAGGGGTCACAGCTTAAGGATAAGGGGGAAAACCTTTAAAACTGAGATGAGAAGAACTTTTTTCACACAGAGAGTGGTGAATCTCTGGAACTCTCTGCCACAGAGGGTAGTCGAGGCCAGTTCATTAGCTATATTTAAAAGGGAGTTAGATGTGGCCCTTGTGGCTAAGGGGATCAGAGGGTATGGAGAGAAGGCAGGTACGGGATACTGAGTTGGATGATCAGCCATGATCATATTGAATGGCGGTGCAGGCTCGAAGGGCCGAATGGCCTACTCCTGCACCTAATTTCTATGTTTCTATGTTTCTATGTTTCTAAGATCCCTCTGTACATCGATGCTGTTCAGGGTCTTGCCATTCACTGTGGACTTTCTCCTTACATTCGACCTCCTAAAGTGCAACACCTCACATTTGCTCACAAACTCTCCACGTGATCTCTCCCACTCTCCCCCTCAGGGAGACTTGCTCAGCAGCTCAGTCCCGAACGTTATTCAAAGTTCGAGGGGAATTTGCACAGCGCTCAAACTCTGCCCAGGCCTGGAGGTGATAAACAAAGTCAGGGGAGGGAGAGAGGGAGGGAGGGGTGGGACTGGGACGGACATAAATACCGACTCCCGTCCCGTCCCCAGACACAGAACTGTCCTCACCCCGGTGGCCACAGACAGAAGGATCCAGAAACTGAGCAGAGCCCGGACGAGATGTGGGGAGCGATGCTACTGGTGGTGGTGGGAGCGACACTGTTAACCCAGGGAATCGTCCATGCAGGACCCATCCCAGGACCCGACCCTGGACCCGACCCAGGACCCGACCCAGGACCCGACCCAGGACCCGACCCAGGACCCGACCCAGGACCCGACCCAGGACCCGACCCAGGACCCGACCCTGGACCCATCCCAGGACCCGACCCAGGACCCGACCCAGGACCCGGCCCAGGACCCGACCCAGGACCCGACCCAGGACGACATCCCGCAGGAGCTATCTTTTATAGTAATTCTCTCACCCCTCCCCCCTCTCTCACTCTCCCCACCCTTTCTCCCCCCTCTCTTTCTCTCCCGTCTCTCTCTATATTCCCCTCTTTCTCTCTCCACCACTCTCTCTCTATTCCTATTCTCTCTCCCCTCTCTCTCCCCTTCTCAGTCCATCCTCTTTCTCCCCACTCGCTCTATTCCTTTTTCTCTCGTCCTCTCTATTCTTCTCTCCCTCCTCTCTCCCCCCCTCTCCCCCTCTCTCCCCCCCTCTCCCTCTCCTCTCTCTCCCCTGCGCCGTTCTCCGAATCCATCAAGGGAGAGGGGAGAGGAACTCAAACAGAAAGAGAGACAGAGTGGGATAGATAAGGGGAGGGAGAGAGAGAGCGGTATAGGGAGAGAGGGAAAGGTACTGAGAGAAAGAGGGAGGGAGAGAAGGGGAGAGAAATTGTGGGAGGGGGAGAATGGGGAGGGAGAGGGAAGAGAGGCAGAGAGGGAGAAATAGAGAGATAGAGAGAGGATGGAGGGGGAAGAGAGAAAGAGGGGAGAGAGACAGGAAGAGGGAGAGCGAAGGGAGGGTGAGGAGAGAGAGAAAGATGGAGAAACAGGAAGAAAGAGATAAAGTTAGAGGTGAGTGAAAGAGAGAGAGAGAGAGAGAGAGAGAGGGGAGGGAGGGAGAAAGAGAGGACAGAGAGATGGGGGAGAGAGAGGGAGTGGTGGGTTGATGTGTGTAGAGGGGAGGGAGGGGGGGAGAGGGAGACAGAGGGTCTGACAGTCTTGTCTCTCCACAGACACCTGCTTCTGGGGTGTCGCAGTATGTCGCCGCAGAGCCTGTCACTCCGGAGAAGTGTTCACCCCCTCCATGACCTGTCGAAAAGGGAAATCCTGCTGTAAATTCACATGAGAGGAGTCCTGCCCTCATCCCCCTCCCCCCCTCCACCTCCATCCTAAGATGGGACGTCCCGCGGACGGATGTGAAATAAAAACCTCATCAGCTTCATGAAAATAAAGTCTGGTGTCTGTCTGTGTGGGAGAGTGGGGGATGGAGGGAGGGGGAAGGGGGAGAAGAGAGGGAGAGAGGGAGGGAGAGATGGGGGAGATCAGCCATGATCATATTGAATGGCGGTGCAGGCTCGAAGGGCCGAATGGCCTACTCCTGCACCTATTGTCTATGTTTCTATGAGAGGCAGAGGAAGAGAGAGAGAGAGAGGGGGGTGAGAGGGAGAGAGGGCAGAGAGAGAGAGGAGGGGGAGAGAGGGGGGAGAGAGGGAGGGAGAGATGGGGATAGAGAGGGAGAGGGAGAGGAGGGGTAGAGAGGGGGGAGAGAGGGAGGGAGAGGGAAGGGTTTCCAGGAGGGAGAATAGAGGGGAAGGAGAAAGGGAGAGGAAGGAGAGACAGAGGGTGTATGAGAGAAATGGAGAGAGAGAGGGTGAGAGTTAGGTGTAGAGAGACAGAGCGAAAAGAGCAGCGGAGGGAGAGAGGGAGGGGTACAGAGAGAGAAGGGAGAGAGAAAGAGAGGGGAGGAAGAGAAAGATAATGGTGGGAGAAGGGGAGGTGAAGAGGAAAGGGTTGAGAGAAGGTGGGACGGAGAGGTGATGGGAAGGAGAGAGGGAGGGAGGGAGAGGGAGAGAGAGGGTGAATGGTGTGGAGGAACAGAGGGATCTCAAGGTACAAGGTTAGGACACACACACACACACACACACATACCGAGGTACAGTGAAAAGCTTTCTTGTTGCGTGCTACCCAGTCAGCAGAAAGACGATACATGATTACAATCGAGCCGTGCACAGTGTACAGATACAGGTTAAAGGGAATAACGTTTAGTGCAAGGTAAAGTCCGATTAAAGATAGTCCGTGGATCTCCAATGAGGTAGATGGGAGGTCAGGACCGCTCTCCAGTTGGTGAGAGGACGGTTCAGTTGCCTGATAACAGCCGGGAAGAAACTGCCCCTGAATTTGGTGGTGTGCGTTTTCACATTTCAGTACCTCTTGCCCGATGGGAGAGGGAAGAAGAGGGAGTGATGGGTGAGACTGGCCCTTGGTTATACTGCTGGCCTTATTCAGGATGTAACAAGTAAAATGGACAAGGGAGAGCCAGTGGATTTAGTGTACGTGGACTTTCAGAAAGCCTTTGATAAGGTCCCACACAGGAGATTTGTGCACATGGTTTTAGAACACATGGTTTAAAAAAAACAGCCAACACACGCCCTCCCTCCCTACCCCTCCCCCTCCCTCTCTACCCCCTCCCTCTCTACCCCCTCCCTCTCCCTCCCTAGCCGCACCTGCGCAGTTGGAAGCTACGCGTGTGGATAGGGTGGGGGATGTGTTAAATGGAGCGAATTAGTAATATAAATATAATATCAAGTTAGTGTGGTGTGTGTGTGTGTGTGGGGGGGGGGGGGGGGGGGGGGGGGGGGGGGGTCCGGTTTACTCCCACACTCCTTGCGGGTTTGGAGGTTAATTGGCTTTGGTACAATTGTAAATTATTGCTCGTGTGTGTAGGATAGTGTTAGTGTACGAGGTGCTCGCTGGTCATTGCGGACTCGGCAGGCAGACGGGCCTGTTTCCATGATGTATCTCTATACTAAACTATATCCACATGTATATGTACCTGTCCACCTTGATCTTTTCCCCTTAACACTCCACTATCGGGGAACTATAAACCTGTCTTGCTGCTGGGCTATTTACCCCCCGTCTGCTGAGGCTCGGTTCCCTCCTTTGTCTTTCCAAGATAATCTCGTTATCTCCATCCCGGCCTTTCCTGTTCTCACCATTCGCATAGTCATGTGGCTGCCCAGGCCCACAGACAGGCTTTGAACTTGTTCTGTGATCCCTTGGGGGTTTTTCCTTTTTGCAGCCAGCATGTCCATTTTAAAAATGTCCAGGTCCTTATAGAAACATAGAAAATAGGTGCAGGAATAGGCCATTCGGACCTTCGAGCCTGCATCGCCATTCAATATGATCATGGCTGATCATCCAACTCAGTATCCTGTACCTGCCTTCTCTCCATACCCCCTGATCCCTTTAGCCACAAGGGCCACATCTAACTCCCTCTTAAATATAGCCAATGAACTGGCCTCAACTACCTTCTGCGGGAGAGAATTCCACAGATTCACCACTCTCTGTGTGTAAAAAGTTTTCCTCATCTCGGTCCTAAAAGATTTCCCCTTTATCCTTAAACTGTGACCCCTTGTTCTGGACTTCCCCAACATCGGGAACAATCTTCCTGCATCTAGCCTGTCCAACCCCTTAAGAATTTTGTACGTTTCTATAAGATCCCCCCTCAATCTTCTAAATTCTAGCGAGTACAAACCGAGTCTAGCCAGTCTTTATTCATATGAAAGTCCTGACATCCCAGGAATCAGTCTGGTGAACCTTCTCTGCACTCTCTCTATGGCAAGAATGTCTCTCCTCAGATTAGGAGACCAAAACTGTACGCAATACTCCAGGTGTGGTCTCACCAAGACCCTGTACAACTGCAGTAGAACCTCCCTGCTCCTATACTCAAATCCTTTTGCTATGAATGCTAACATACCATTCGCCTTCTTCACTGCCTGCTGCACCTGCATGCCTACTTTTAATGACTGGTGTACCATGACACCCAGGTCTCGTTGCATCTCCCCCTTTCCTAATCGGCCACCAGTCAGATAATAATCTACTTTCCTGTTTTTGCCACCAAAGTAGATAACCTCACATTTATCCACATTATACTGCATCTTCCATGCATTTGTCCACTCACCCAGCCTATCCAAGTCACCTTGCAGCCTCCTAGCATCCTCATCACAGCTAACACTGGCCCCCAGCTTCATGTCATCCGCAAACTTGGAGATGTTGCATTCAATTCCCTCGTCCAAATCATTAATATATATCGTAAATAGCTGGGGTCCCAGAACTGAGCCTTGTGGTACCCCACTAGTCACTGCCTGCCATTGTGAAAAGGACCCGTTTACTCCTACTCTTTGCTTCCTGTCTGCCAGCCAGTTCTCTATCCACATCAATACTGAACCCCCAATACCGTATGCTTTAAGTTTGTATACTAATCTCTTATGTGGGACCTTGTCGAAAGCCTTCTGGAAGTCCAGATATAACACATCCACTGGTTCTCCCTTATCCACTCTACTAGTTACATCCTCGAAAAATTCTATAAGATTCGTCAGACATGATTTACCCTTCATAAATCCATGCTGACTTTGTCCAATGATTTCACCACTTTCCAAATGTGCTGCTATCCCATCTTTAATAACTGATTCTTGCAGTTTCCCCACTACTGACGTTAGACTAACTGCTCTGTAATTCCCCGTTTTCTCTCTCCCTCCCTTTTTAAAAAGTGGTGTTACATTAGCTACCCTCCAATCCTCAGGAACTACACCAGAATCTAAAGAATTTTGAAAAATTATCACTAATGCATCCACTATTTCTGGGGCTACTTCCTTAAGTACTCTAGGATGCAGCCTATCTGGCCCTGGGGATTTATCGGCCTTTAATCCATTCAATTGACCTAACACCACTTCCCGGCTAACTTGGATTTCACTCAGTTCCTCCATCTCATTTGACCCCCGGTCCCCTGCTATTTCCGGCAGATTATTTATGTCTTCCTTAGTGAAGACAGAACCAAAGTAGTTATTCAATTGGTCTGCCATGTCCTTGTTCCCCATGATCAAAGGTTATTCAAAGGTTATTTATTGGTCACATACACCTAGGTGTAGTGAAATGCTTCTTGCCAATGCAGCACATAAAGAAAGAATACAGACATAACATTAATAAGAGATTTAAACATAAAGAACATCCCCCCACAATGGCTCCCACCATGAGGGAAGGCACAAAGTCCAGTCCCCAACCCCAGTTCACCCATAGTCGAGCCAATTGAGGCCTCCACAGTTGCCTCTACGGAGGCCCGATATTCCTGGCCGTTCTCGCCGGGTGATGGTGCTCCGGCGTTGGGAGAATCCTCACAGCGGCATGGGACACCTGTAACGGCCGCTTCCGTACTGGAGGCCGCGGCTTCCAAAGCCAACAAGGCCGCGCCGGTTGGAGCTCCACTATTGGCGATCTCGTCGCGAGATCCCAGGCTCCCGATGTACAGTTCGGCGCCGCTGCCTGCAGCTGGCCGATCCTCAGACCCGCAGCTCCGCGATGTTGTTCCCGGCGGTCTTCAGCTCACCGGAGCTCCAGCGCGGCGACCCAGGCAAGGCATCGCCCGCTCCACGATAGCGCTCCAGCGCTGTGCCGCTGCCGAAGCCGTGGTTCTGGGCGGTCCCCGTCAGGAAACGCCGCTCCAGGCCCGCTGGTAGGCCGCGAGGACGGGTCGAAACTGCAGCCCGGAGAAAAGCTGCCTCTCCGACCAGGTAGGGACCCTGAAAGGTAGTTTCCCCCTTCCCCCCCCCCCCACCTCCCACATAAAAAAGTCTAGAACTCCAGAAACAAAAACACTTTAACTAACTAAAAAAAAAAAAAGATGAAAAGACAGACAGCTGCTGGCTGGGTAGCCGCGCACAGGTCAGCGCCCCCTGTTGGTGCAATTCACCCGTTTCTGACTGCAAGGGACCTACATTTGTTTTAACTAATCTTTTTCTCTTCACATATCTATAAAAGCTTTTGCAGTCAGTTTTTATGTTCCCTGCCAGTTTTCTTTCATAATCTATTTTCCCTTTCCTAATTAAGCCCTTTGCCCTCCTCTGCTGGGCCCTGAATTTCTCCCAGTCCTCTGGTAGGCTGTTTTTTCTGGCTAATTTGTACGCTTCATCTTTTGTTTTGATACTATCCCTGATTTCCTTTGTTATCCACGGATGCACTACCTTCCCTGATTTATTTTTTTGCCAAACTGGGATGAACAATTGTTGTAGTTCATCCATGCAGTCTTTAAATGCCTTCCATTGCATATCCACCGTCAACCCATTAAGAATCCATCGCCAGTCTATCTTGGCCAATTCACGTCTCATACCCTCAAAGTTACCTTTCTTTAAGTTCAGGACCCTTGTTTCTGAATTAACGATGTCACTCTCCATCCTAATGAAGAACTCAACCATATTATGGTCACTCTTGCCCAAGGGGCCACGCACAACAAGACTGCTAACTAACACTTCCTCATTACTCAATACCCAGTCTAGAATAGCCTGCTCTCTCGTTGGTTCCTCTACATGTTGGTTTGGAAAACTATCCCGCATACATTCCAAGTAATCCTCTTCCTCAGCACCCTTGCCAATTTGATTCACCCAATCTATATGTAGATTGAAGTCACCCATTATAACTGTTTTACCTTTGTTGCACGCATTTCTAATTTCCTGTTTGATGCCATCCCCAACACCACTACTACTGTTAGGTGGCCTGTACACAACTCCCACTAGCGTTTTCTGCCCCTTAGTGTTTCGCAGCTCTACCCATATCGATTCAACATCCTCAAAGCTAATGTCCTTCCTTTCTATTGCGTTAATCTGCTCTCTAACCAGCAACGCTACCCCACCTCCTTTCCCTTTCTGTCTATCCCTCCTGAATATTGATCTAAGAATCTAAATCCCTGCCCCGAGTTCTTCCATAATTTTGGAGGATTTGCCCCGATAACTTACAGGCCGGTGTGGGCAAGTTGGGCAGAAAGGCCTGTTTCCATGCCGTATAACTCTATGACAACTAATCAGCCCATGTCCATCTAAGTGCGTGTATATCCAATCCCTCAGCTTGTTGGCTTTGGTAACATTTGTAAATCGTCCCTAATGTGTGGGTTAGTGCTCGTGTACGGGGTGTACCTGCGCTCCTAGTTCCCTCTGCTCTACTTTCAGGGAGCTGTGGACTTGGACCCCAAGATCCCTCTGTACATCGATGCTGTTCAGGGTCTTGCCATTCACTGTGGACTTTTTCCTTACATTCGACCTCCTAAAGTGCAACACCTCACATTTACTCACAAACTCTCCACGTGATCTCTCCCACTCTCTCCCTCAGGGAGACTTGCTCAGCAGCTCAGTCCCGAACGTTATTCAAAGTTCGAGGGGAATTTGCACAGCGCTCAAACTCTGCCCAGGCCTGGAGGTGATAAACAAAGTCAGGGGAGGGAGAGAGGGAGGGAGGGGTGGGACTGGGACGGTCATAAATACCGACTCCCGTCCCGTCCCCAGACACAGAACTGTCCTCAACCCGGTGGCCACAGACAGAAGGATCCAGAAACTGAGCAGAGCCCGGACGAGATGTGGGGAGCGATGCTACTGGTGGTGGTGGGAGCGACACTGCTAACCCAGGGAATCGTCCATGCAGGACCCATCCCAGGACCCGACCCTGGACCAGACCCTGGACCCGACCCAGGACCCGACCCAGGACCCAACCCAGGACCCGACCCAGGACCCGACCCAGGATCCAACCTAGGACTCAAGCCAGGAGGTGACTCTCATAGTAATTCTCTCACCCCTCCCCCCCCTCTCTCACTCTCCCCACCCTTTCTCCCCCCTCTCTTTCTCTCCCTTCTCTCTCTATATTCCCCTCTTTCTCTCTCCACCACTCTCTCTCTATTCCTATTTCTCTCTCCCCCTCTCTCTCCCCTTCTCAGTCCATTCCTCTTTCTCCCCACTCGCTCTATTCCTTTTTAACTCGTCCTCTCTATTCTTCTCTCCTTCCTCTCCCCCTCTCTCCCGCTCTCTCCCCCTCTCCCCCTCCTCTCTCTCTCCCCTGCACCTTTCTCCGAATCCATCAAGGGAGAGGGGAGAGGAGCTCAAACAGAAAGAGAGACAGAGTGGGATAGATAAGGGGAGGGAGAGAGAGAGCGGTATAGGGAGAGAGGGAAAGGTACTGAGAGAAAGGGGGAGGGAGAGAAGGGGAGAGAAATTGTGGGAGGGGGAGAATGGGGAGGGAGAGGAAAGAGAGACAGAGAGGGAGAAATAGAGAGATAGAGAGAGGATGGAGGGGGAAGAGAGAAAGAGGGGAGAGAGACAGGAAGAGGGAGAGCGAAGGGAGGGTGAGGAGAGAGAGAAAGATGGAGAAACAGGAAGAAAGAGATAAAGTCAGAGGTGAGAGAAAGAGAGAGAGAGAGAGAGGGGGGAGGGAGGGAGAAAGAGAGGACAGAGAGATGGGGGAAAGAGAGGGAGTGGTGGGTTGATGTGTGTAGAGGGGAGGGAGGGGGGAGAGGGAGACAGAGGGTCTGACAGTCTTGTCTCTCCACAGACTACTGAAACCTGTCACTCCGGAGAAGAGGTCACCACCTCCTTGATGTGTGGAAAAGGGAGTTCCTGCTGTAAATACACATGAGAGGAGTCCTGCCCTCATCCCCCCCCCCCCCTCCACCTCCATCCTAAGATGGGACGTCCCGCGGACAGATGTGAAATAAAAACCTCATCAGCTTCATGAAAATAAAGTCTGGTGTCTGTCTGTGTAGGAGAGTGGGGGATGGAGGGAGGGGGAAGGGGGAGAAGAGAGGGAGAGAGGGAGGGAGAGATGGGGGAGATCAGCCATGATCATATTGAATGGCGGTGCAGGCTCGAAGGGCCGAAAGGCCTACTCCTGCACCTATTGTCTATGTTTCTATGAGAGGCAGAGAGGGATAGAGAGAGAGAGGGGGTGAGAGGGAGGGAGGGCAGAGAGAGAGAGGAGGGGTAGAGAGGGGGGAGAGAGGGAGGGAGAGATGGGGATAGAGAGAGGGAGGGAGAGATGGGGATAGAGAGGGAGAGGGAGAGGAGGGGTAGACAGGGGGGAGAGAGGGAGGGAGAGGGAAGAGTTTCCAGGAGGGAGAATAGAGGGGAAGGAGAAAGGGAGAGGAAGGAGAGACAGAGGGTGTATGAGAGAAATGGAGAGAGAGAGGGTGAGAGTTAGGTGTAGAGAGACAGAGCGAAAAGAGCAGCGGAGGGAGAGAGGGAGGGGTACAGAGAGAGAAGGGAGAGAGAAAGAGAGGGGAGGAAGAGAAAGATAATGGTGGGAGAAGGGGAGGTGAAGAGGAAAGGGTTGAGAGAAGGTGGGACGGAGAGGTGATGGGAAGGAGAGAGGGAGGGAGGGAGAGGGAGGGAGAGAGAGGGTGAATGGTGTGGAGGAACAGAGGGATCTCAAGGTACAAGGTTAGGACACACACACACACACACACACACACACACACACATACCGAGGTACAGTGAAAAGCTTTCTTGTTGCGTGCTACCCAGTCAGCAGAAAGACGATACATGATTACAATCGAGCCGTGCACAGTGTACAGATACAGGTTAAAGGGAATAACGTTTATTGCAAGGTAAAGTCCGATTAAAGATAGTCCGTGGGTCTCCAATGAGGTAGATGGGAGGTCAGGACCGCTCTCCAGTTGGTGAGAGGACGGTTCAGTTGCCTGATAACAGCCGGGAAGAAACTGCCCCTGAATTTGGTGGTGTGCGTTTTCACATTTCAGTACCTCTTGCCCGATGGGAGAGGGAAGAAGAGGGAGTGATGGGTGAGACTGGCCCTTGGTTATCCTGCTGGCCTTATTCAGGATGTAACAAGTAAAATGGACAAGGGAGAGCCAGTGGATTTAGTGTACGTGGACTTTCAGAAAGCCTTTGATAAGGTCCCACACAGGAGATTTGTGCACATGGTTTTAGAACACATGGTTTAAAAAGGCAGCCAACACACGCCCTCCCTCCCTACCCCTCCCCCTCCCTACCCCTCCCCCTCCCTCTCTACCCCCTCCCTCTCTTTGCCCTCCCCTCCCTCTCTAACCCCTGCCCTCCCTCTCTTCCCCCTCCCCTCCCTCGTGTGTGTAGGATAGTGTTAGTGTACGAGGTGCTCGCTGGTCATTGCGGACTCGGCAGGCAGACGGGCCTGTTTCCATGATGTATCTCTATACTAAACTATATCCACATGTATATGTACCTGTCCACCTTGATCTTTTCCCCTTAACACTCCACTATCGGGGAACTATAAACCTGCAACCCTTTACATTTTAACTTCAGCATTGCAACAGGCCATTCGCCCCGCAGAGTCCGTATACTAGCATCAACCCACACACTAGGAACAAGTTGCAAATGTTAACAAAGCCAACAAGCTGAGAGATTGGATATACACGCAGTTAGATGCACAAGGGCTGATTAGGTGTCATAGAGTGATGCAGCACGGAAACAGGCCCTTCGGCCCAACTTGCCCTGGTGTGAACTGTGAGGAGGATACGAGAGGATGCAGGTTGACCTGGACAGGTTGGGTGAGTGCATTGCAGATGCAGTTTAATGTGGATAAATGTGAGGTTATCCACTTTGCCACAGAATCTCTTGCCCAGAATAGGTGAATCGAGGACCAGTGGACATAGGTTCAATGTGAAGAGGAACAGATTTAATAGGAAAACGAGGGGTAACTTTTGTTATTGTCCCTCGTGTTCGTGTACGGGCTGATCGGTGGTCATCACGGACTCAGCCCTGCCACAACTACCTCCTCCGGCAGCTTGTTCCGTAAACCCAGCACCCTTTGTGTGAAAAGGCATTGGTGAGACACAAGGCATTGGTGAGACCAAATCTGGAGTATGGTGTACAATTTTGGTCGCCCAATTATAGGAAGGATGTCAACAAAATAGAGAGAGTACAGAGGAGATTTACTAGAATGTTGCCTGGGTTTCAACAACTAAGTTACAGAGATAGGTTGAATAAGTTAGGTATTTATTCTCTGGAGCGCAGAAGGTTAAGGGGGGACTTGATAGAGGTCTTTAAAATGATGAGAGGGATAGACAGAGTTGATGTGATCAAGCTTTTCCCTTTGAGAATAGGGAAGATTCAAACAAGAGGACATGACTTCAGAATTAAGGGACAGAAGTTTAGGGGTAACATGAGGGGGAACTTCTTTACTCAGAGAGTGGTAGCGGTGTGGAATGAGCTTCCAGTGGAAGTGGTGGCGGCAGGTTCGTTGGTATCATTTAAGAATAAATTGGATAGGCATATGGATGAGAAGGGAATGGAGGGTTAAGGTATGAGTGCAGGCAGGTGGGACTAAGGGGAAAAAATTGTTCGGCACGTACTTGTAGGGCCGAGATGGCCTGTTTCCGTGCTGTAATTGTTATATGGTTATAAAAATCTACCCCTCAGGTTCCATTAAATCTACCCTGCCGATCACCTTAAACCTTTGTCCTCTGGTTATCGATTCCCCTACTCTGCGCACGGTACTCTGTGCGTCTGCCAGATCTATTCCTCTCATGATTTTGTACACCTCGATAAGAACAACACTCAACCACCTGTACTACGAGGAATAGAGTGTCAGCCTACTAAACCTTTCCCTGTAGCTCAGGCCCTTGAGTCCTGGCAATATCCTCCTAAATCTTCTCTGCCCCCTTTCCAGCTTGACAACATATTTCCTATAACACGGTGCCCAATACGGCCTCACCCACGTCTGAGTCAACTTCAACATGTGTATCTGTGATCTACATCCCTCTGCTGGGGTGGGAGATTGCAACCTTCACGTGGTCCGCCCTGTTTCGGCAAATGCAAGCAACCCGGCGTGCAGAATCAAATAAGATCAAATAGAACAAGTTGTCCTACAACTTTAGGCTGTGCACGCCATACGCAAGAAGAAGATCCCTCTGCTCTACAACACCCCCTGTCTACCTGTGACGCCACTTACAGGTAACTGTGTACCTGCGCTCCTAGATCCCTCTGCTCTTGATCTTGATCGGTTGGGCAGGTGGGCTGAGGAATAGTTGATGGAATTTAATACAGACTAATGTGAGGTGTTGTATTTAGGAACAGAACCTGCACCGAGAATGGTCAGGCTCTGGGGAGTGTTGTAGAGCAGAGGGATCTAGGAGCGCAGGTACACAGTTCCCTGAAAGTGGCATCACAAGTTGATAGGTGGTCAAAAAGACTTTTGACTCATTGGCCATCATCAGTCAGAGTATTGAGTATAGGAGTTGTGAAGTCATGTTGCAGTTGTTTAAGACGTTGATGAGGCCGCATTTAGAATATGTGTTCAGTTCAGGGCACCATGTTATTAGAAAGATTTTGTCAAGCTGGAAGGGTACTGAGAAGTTTAACGAGGATGTTGCCAGGACTCGAGGGGCCAGAGCTGCAGGGAGACGTTGCAGCAGGCTAAGACTCTATTCTTTGGAGTGCAGGAGGATGAGGAGTGATCTTATAGAGGTGTACAAATCATGAGAGGAATAGATCTGGTGGACACACAGAGTATCGTGCCCAGAGTAGGCGAATCGAGAATCAGAGGACAAAGGTTTAAGGTGAGAAGGGGGAAAGATTTAATGGGAATCTGAGGGGTAACGTTTCACACAAAGGTGTTGGGTGTATGGGACGAGCTGCTGGAGGCGGTAGTTGAGGCTGGGAATATCCCAATTTTTAAGAAACAATTAGAATGGTACAGGGATAGGACAGGTTTGGAGGGATATGGCAAATGCAGGCAGTTTTTTTTATTATGAAACTACTTTTATTCAAAAAATAAAAATAAACATTGTGTTAATACTCTATGTTTATTTTTATTTTTTGAATAAAAGTAGTATTAACACAATCAAAGACTGCCTATGCTGACAGTTTACAAACAAATGATCGTCAAATTAATAACGTCAACGTCAACTGGACCCACGAATGGCCGTTGAAGGTCGAGTGTTCCGTTTATCAACAATACACTCGACCTTCAACGGCGACCAGTATTCATGGAAAGCCTCCAAAGTCCCCATGGACACCACGTGTTCCCTCTTAACACTTAAACAAAATTATCAAAGTAAAATATTAACATTCTTATCGATAATATATTCAACCTCCTGTGGTGACCAGCGTGCACAGAAGACCTCCACAGTCCCCATGGACACCGTGTGTTCCTTTTCTAGGGACACGCGAGCTCGGACGTAACCCCGGAAAAGGGGCAGGCAGGCAACCGGTGTGTGGCCATCGACTGCCCGCTGCCTGGACCCGCGAATGGCCATCTTAGCCAGGCCCAGGAGCAGACCGACAGGGAGACCCACTCCTCCCTCCCATCCTTCCCTCCTCTGCACCAGGTGCCCATAGATTAATAGTGTTGGACTAAAATGTAGCCAAAACATGAGGAGCAGCCCTTTCAGATACTCGAACAGTGGCTGCAACCTCTCACACTCTATGTACACATGGAACACGGTCTCTTCCTCACCGCAGAAATGACAACCATATAACCATATAACAATTACAGCACGGAAACAGGCCATCTCGACCCTTCTAGTCCGTGCCGAACACGTAATCTCCCCTAGTCCCATCTACCTGCGCTCAGTCCATAACCCTCCATTCCTTTCCCGTCCATATAACTATCCAATTTATTTTTAAATAATAAAAACGAACCTGCCTCCACCACCTTCACTGGATGCTCATTCCACACAGCTACCACTCTCTGAGTAAAGAAGTTCCCCCTCATGTTACTCCTAAACTTCAGTCCCTTAATTCTCAAGTCATGTCCCCTTGTTTGAATCTTCCCTACTCTCAGTGGGAAAAGCTTTTCCACGTCAACTCTGTCTATCCCTCTCATCATTTTAAAAACCTCTATCAAGTCCCCCCTTAACCTTCTGCGCTCCAAAGAATAAAGCCCTAACTTGTTCAACCTTTCTCTGTAACTTAGTTGCTGAAACCCAGGCAACATTCTAGTAAATCTCCTCTGTACTCTCTCTATTTTGTTGACATCCTTCCTATAATTAGGTGACAAAATTGTACACCATACTCCAGAATTGGCCTCACCAATGCCTTGTACAATTTTAACATTACATCCCAACTTCTATACTCAATGCTCTGATTTATAAAGGCCAGCACACCAAAAGCTTTCTTTACCATCCTATCTACATGAGATTCCACTTTCAGGGAACTGTGCACAGTTATTCCCATATCCCTCTGTTCACCTACATTCTTCAATTCCCTACCATTTACCATGTACGTCCTATTTTGATTTGTCCTGCCAAGATGTAGCACCTCACACTTATCAGCATTAAACTCCATCTGCCATCTTTCAGCCCACTCTTCCAACTGGCATAAATCTCTCTGTAGACTTTGAAACTCTACTTCATTACCCGCAACCCCACCTATCTTAGTATCATCTGCATACTTACGAATCCAATTTACCACACCATCGTCCAGATCATTGATGTACATGACAAACAACAGTGGACCCAACACAGATCCCTGTGGCACCCCACTCGTCACTGGCCTCCAACCTGACAAACAACCATCCACCATTACTCTCTGGCATCTCCCATTCAGCCACTGTTGAATCCATCTTGCTACTCCACCATTAATACCCAACCATTGAACCTTCTTAACCAACCTTCCATGAGGAACCTTGTCAAAGGCCTTACTGAAGTCCATATACACAACATCCACTGCTTTACCCTCATCAATTTCCCGAGTAACATCTTCAAAAAATTCAAGAAGATTAGTTAAACATGACCTTCCAGGCACAAGCAGGGGAAGAGTCCGTGAACCGGCTCAAATACCTATTACAGGCCACGGCTTTGTGCAATACTCTCCAGCCCAGGTCCCCGATGTAAAGGGGGAGGACTACCTTGTAGATAGACCTCCACTGGGGACCGCTCCCCTCGTCAGATGGTAACACGGACCGCCAGGGTGTGTCTGGACGAAAGACGAGGGCGAGGAAGTGGAGAGTGTGCAGGAGCAGCCTGTACAGTACGCGCCTCTCCGCGTCACAGAACGGTACGCTGGGCATCTCGGAAAGGCGGCTCATGTTGCATGGGGCCGGTTCTCGGGGAGGGACCCGGGCCTTGGGCCCTATGAACAATTCCGACTGAACGGGGGCAAGCTCGTCCGGAATCGTTCCATGCACACGTCTCTCCTCAACACTCACCATCACAGCCACGACACCCCCCTCCCCCTGAGGAGTAGGGCCCTGGCTGAAGGTGACCAAATTCCTGGCCTTCAAGAGGTCACGGTAAAAGCCAGGCAACTCCCGCCTATCCCGCCTAGCATGTCGACTCATGCCCGCTAATGGGAGCCGTGAGCCCTCCTGAAGGCAGCGCCCCGGCGTAAAAAATACGTCGCCAGCACGTGCCATTTAGGAGGGTAGTCCGAGTAGATGTACCTCCGCAGGGTCCTGAGTCGGAGAGCTGCCACCTGGGTACAAATACAGACCAGCGCCTGACCACCCTCCTCCAATGGGAGACTCAGAACCCCAGCAGAGACCCAGTGGGTCCTCTCGCCCCAGAAGAAGTTGACCAATCTCCTCTGTAACATGGTTATAAAATAAGAGGACGGGACCATAGGGGCCATCCGGTACCACAGCAGAGAGGCCACCAGCTGGTTTATAACTACAGCCCTGCCCCGGTAAGAGAGCACACCGAGTAGGCCGGACCAACGTCCCAGCCGGGCGACCACTTTCGCCTCCAGCTCCTGCCAGTTCGCCGGCCACCCCCTCTCATCGGGACTCAGGTAGACCCCCAGGTAGAGGAGGTGCGTGGTATTCCACGCAAAACCTGCCATCTCCTCCAGCAGGGAGTCCACCTGCCACCCACCCACCAAGAGACCAGAACACTTCCCCCAGTTGATCTCGGCGGAGGAAGCAGCCGAGAAAACCTGCTGGCACTCACGCATCCTCCGCAGGTCAACAGGGTCGGTGAACATCAGAATGACATCGTCGGCGTAGGCCGAGAGGACCACCTCAATCCCCGGCCCTGATAAAGCCAGGCCTGTCAACCGTCTCCGGAGAAGGCACAGGAAAGGCTCAACACAGATGGAGTACAGCTGGCCGGACATGGGACATCCCTGACGAACCCCCCTCTCAAAGGGAAAGGGGGCCAACAAAGAGCCGTTGACCTTAACAAGGCATTCTGCAGCAGTGTATAAAAGTCGAACCCAGGCCACAAAGTGTGGTCCAAATCCGAACGCCTGCAGAGTCCCCAGAAGGTAATCATGCTCCACCCTGTCGAACGCCTTCTCCTGGTCGAGGGAGAGAAAGGCGACCGACAGACCAGCTCCCTGGGTCAGATAGATCAGGTCCCGGACTAGATGAACATTTCCTGGATGGACCGGCCCGGGACTGTGTACGACTGGTCAGGGTGGATCACCTGGGACAACACGGGACCCAGGCGATTCGCAAATGCCCGGGCAAAAACTTTATAGTCCGTGCTGAGGAGAGAGACCGGGCGCCAGTTCTTCAAAAGGCGGAGATCGCCCTTCTTGGGCAGCAGGACAACAACTGCCCTGCGACACAAGAAGGGCATCTCCCCAGTCGCCAGGCTCTCTCCCAGGACCTTCATATAGTCACCCCCCAGGACATCCCAGAAGGCTCTAAGGTACTCCACAGTCAGCCCATCCAGCCCTGGAGACTTGCCCCCCTTGAGCTGGTGCAGGGCACCAGTCATCTCTGTAGAAGGACTTGTTCGACACACAAAGTCTCTTACTAAGTATCTTTATTAAGTCACTACACACATTGTGCTCTAGCTGTCCGTGGTCATCACTGGGACTAGAGAGAGAGCTAGAGGCGGGGAAGCTACAATTATACAAGAGACAATGGGGAGTGGTTAGTAGTGGTGAGGTCACTATGTTAAAGGAGCATGCACTGATCTACATCCTTCCTCTTGGAAACAAAGCGACCACGGCTCATACGCTAGAGGCAAACCAGAAACAGTTGGAAAACATTATGAAGCAGACTAATCGCACACTCCGTACCGGACAGGCGGCTTGACCAAACGCCCAGAGCGGGTGCGCAACCCGCCTTCCCCTTCCACCGCAGGAGCTACAGGAACGGGGGCAGGGACAGAGATAGGGGAACCGGGAGACAAACGCCCAGGGGAAGGAGGAGAACGAGGCGAAGGAACGGGCTCCTCAGCAGGTGAAGAAGGAGAAGGGGGACCGCGTGGGCTGGGCACCATGAGCTGACAGGGAAGAGTCCGTGGCATGCGAGGAGTGACAGGGGCAGGAGGAGTCGCAGGCGGCGGTGAATGGACTGGCGGCGGGGACTGGACAGGCGGCGGGGAATGGACAGGCGGCGAATACGGGTCCGCGGGAGGCGGAGAAGGCTCGTTGACTAGCAGCAGGTGCTGGCGTGTCCGACGGTACACAGTGCCCTCGTAATTAACCAGGTAGGACCGGGGAGAGTCGGCATTGCCAACGACAACGGTGACCGGAGGTGGACATCATCCGGACAACCTGGCCTGGGAACAGACGGGGAAGCAGTCGGGAAGATTTGTCAAAGGAGCGCTTTTGGATGACCTGTTTCTCGATGATGCGCTCATTGACAGCGGCAGGGCTGCGGACAGCGGGCTTTAGAGATTGCTGAGAAACCGGGAGAGGGGGTCTAGTGGTGCGGGACATGAGGCGCTGGGCAGGCGAACCAAGTACGGGGTCCCGGGAAATGTTGCGGAGGTTGAGGAGGGCAAGATAGAAGTCCGAATGGGACAGACGACAATGTTCCAGCAGCTCCTTGGCGCTGCGGACAGCGCGCTCCGCAAGGCCGTTGCTCTGCGGGTACTCGGGGCTGCTGGTGATGTGGCGAAAGTTCCATTGGGCGGCGAAGGCGGCGAACTCTGCGCTGGAAAACTGTCCGCCGTTGTCGGATTGGAGAGTCACCGGGGAACCAAAGGTAGAAAAGTGGCGGCGAAGCTTCCCGATGACGGCAACAGACGTGAGGGAAGGCAGCTGGTCCACCTCGAACCAGCTGGAGTAGGAGTCCACCAGGACCAGGAAGTGTTTGCCGCGCCATTCGAAAATGTCAGTGGCGACAGCCATCCACGGCAACTCGGGAGCCGGTTGCTGCATGAGAGGTTGGCGCTGTTGATGAGGCAGGAGACTGTTGCAGGCAGCACAGGCGGAGACCCTGTCACGAATCTCCGGAATCATGCCAGGCCAGAAAAACTGAGCTTGGGCCTGGGACAAAGTGGCCTCCACCCCGGGGTGACCGCTGTGTGCGGTTTGGTAGTAGTGGTCACGCAGAGCGTCCGGCACCACGACCTTGTGACCCTTCACCACCACGCCGTTGTGCCGCACCAATTCGTCCCGAACCAGGAAGTAGGGCACGGCACCGGCCGGTAGGGAAGAGCGTCGGTCAGGCCAGCCACGGCGGATGACGTCCGCAAGTTGTTGCAGGGCAGGATCAGCGGCAGTGTGTTCGACCAGGGACTGCATCTGCCAAGAGGGAACAATGTTAACGTTCAGTACCATCAGGTCAGACGATTCGTATGGATGGCGGGCAACGGAAGGGAGCGGCGCACGGGACAATGTGTCGGCCACGAACATCTCCTTGCCCTTGCGGTACACAATGTTGAACGTAAATCGTTGGAGCTGCAGCATCATTCGCTGCAACCGCGAGGAGGCCGCATGGATAGGCTTGTTCAAGATAGAGACCAGCGGCTGGTGGTCAGTTTCAATGGTGAAAGTGTTGCCCAGAATGTAGTCTTTGAATTTGGAGCATGCGAACACCACGGCAAGGAGCTCCTTCTCGATCTGAGCGTAGCGCTGCTCAGCAGGGGTCATGGTGCGAGAGGCATAGGAAACAGGCAGCTGCCGATCGTCCTGGAGCTGCAGGCAGGCAGCACCGAGTCCGAACCGAGATGCATCGCAGGTGAGGACGATTGGCCTGTTCAGGTCAAAATACGTTAAAGTCGGGGTGCGGGTGAGCTTGGACTTCAGGGCTACGAATGTCGACTGGTGATGCGGTAGCCAGACCCAGGCATTGTCCTTTTTGATTAGCTCCCTCAGGGGGGCACTCAGTTCGCTGAGGTCGGGTATGAACTTACCCAGGTAGTTGACCATGCCCAGAAAGCGCTGCAGGCCGGGCACGTCCGTGGGAGCGGGCATTTCGGTGACCGCAGCAGTCTTCTGGGGGTCTGGCTTTAGTCCCCTGGCCGTGAAAACGTGGCCCACGTACGTGACCTCCTGAACGCGGAACCGACACTTCTTCGGGTTAAGCTTGAGATTGATCTCACGAGCCCGGTCCAGGACTTGACGGAGGTGCAGGTCGTGCTCAGCGACGTCCTTCCCGTATACCAAAATGTCATCAACAATAATAGCGCATGGCAACCCGGCAAACAGCTGTTCCATGGTCCGCTGGAAAACCTCGCTTGCTGAGTTGATCCCGAAGGGCATGCGAAGAAAACGAAACCTGCCGAAAGGTGTGCTGAAGGTGGTTAAGAAGGATGAACGTTCATCCAGAGGGATCTGCCAAAAAGAGCTCTTGGCATCTAGGACCGAGAAGACTGTGGCTGGACTGACCTGTGCAGCGGACGTCCTCCACCGTCCGCATGGGGTAGTGCGGGCGTTGGATAGCAAGGTTCAGGTCCTTCGGGTTGATGCAGATCCTGATCTCGCTCGCATCTTTCTTGGCAGCGACGACCATGGTGGAGACCCACAGGGTGGGTGCGCTCACCTCCTTGAGAATGCCAGTGGAAACCATATCACGAAGTGTGGACTCCACGTGGCCCTTCATGGCAAAAGACACACGGTGGGCCGGTCTAATCACTGGGTCGACCCCCGGGTCAACAACGATCTTATAGGCACAGGGCAGTTTGCCCAGAATGTCATCGAAACGATCGGGATACTCTATCAGGGGGTCCATGGGGGCCTGCACCAGGTGGACGTCGCAGTGAAAAGAGACCAATCCCAAGTCCTGGCATGCACGGGCGCCCAGCAGGGTGATGTTATCAGAGTCCAGCAGGAGAAAAGTGAGGGGCCGAGAGGTCTTGAGAACTGTACAGATAACCGTGGCCTTCCCCACGGCGACCAGAACACCTCCCCCATAGGCATGAAGGCGGGAGTCATCGGGAAGCACTCTCTCCCCCGAGCTTATCTGTTTGAAGAGGCGAACAGACATAACGTTTGCAAACGCACCAGTATCGACCTTGGCCGAGAAGGAGTGTCCATTCACAGTAACATGTACGGAGGGATCCGTTATCAAAGCAGGTGCACTCAAGAGCGAAAACACAGTCGGATCACCATGGGAGGAAATCGTATCAGAATCAGGGAGTTCGGGCTGGTACTGGGAACCAGGCGCGCTATCAGTGTCCGCAAGAATGTTTAGACTCCTTCTAGGAGCAGGGACAGGTTTCCCACGAGAACGACAGGCTGCAGAAAAATGGTTAAGTTTCCCGCAGGAGTTGCAAGTTTTACCCAGCGCTGGGCAAACGTTGTACTGGTGCGAGGAGAAATTACAATTTTGGCATCGACGAGGGGTGACCTTAGCGAGAGTGGAGGGGGTTAACTGGCGAGGCGGACTATTGATCCGCCGGCGGCCAACGGTACCGGTGAAGTTGATGTCCTGGGACGGTGGGTGAGAAACGGAGCCGACAGCAGAGACCATATGAGCAGAATGCATGGCATCCTTTAGCGTGAGGTCGGGTTTCATTAGGAGATCTTCGCGCAGCTTTGAGTTTAGGAGACCGTTGACCAGGACGTCCCTGATCAATTCGTCCGTTGTAATCGCTTCAAGGCGGCACCGCCGAGCCATATGTCGCAAAGAGGCAATGTAAGCGTCAATGTGCTCACCGGGAACCTGACGTCTTGTGAAGAACTTGAAACGCTCAATAATGTTATTTGTGGGAATGTCACATAGGGCAGTAAATTTGGTCATGAGACATACCGGGTCATGGCGGTCTTCTGGAGGGACGAACTCGAACGCCGCATAATGTTCCATAGCCTCCGGACCAGCCAGGTTGAGGAGTAGGTGAGCCTGTACCACAGGAGTGGCACCAGGATGAGCGATAGCGATGTAATGTTCATAGTCGCGCTGGAAGACAGTCCAGCGGTGCACGATGTCCGCGTCAAAAACGAGCTTGTCAGGACGACGGCATGAGTTAGCCATAGTAAAATGCAAAGGTGGGGAAACAACTGGGAGAAACAAATAATAAAATAAAGCCGATAAACAGGAGACGCAAGTCTACCGCGCTGACACCATGTAGAAGGTCTTGTTCGACACACAAAGTCTCTTACTAAGTATCTTTATTAAGTCACTACACACATTGTGCTCTAGCTGTCCGTGGTCATCACTGGGACTAGAGAGAGAGCTAGAGGCGGGGAAGCTACAATTATACAGGAGACAATGGGGAGTGGTTAGTAGTGGTGAGGTCACTATGTTAAAGGAGCATGCACTGATCTACAATCTCCTCCAGAGTTAGGGGATCATCCAGGTGTTCAGCCACATCCTTGCACACAGCAGGTAAGCCCTCCCACAGGACCTCTTGTGCCTCCCCACTCGATGTGCCTGCCGAGAACAGAGTCTTGTAGAAAGACCCAACCGAGGCACCAATGCTCTCTGGATCTGTGACAGAGGAGCCATCACCGCAAGCAACTCAACAAGCTGCCTGCGGGCTCCTCGCCCCTTCTCCAGAGAAAAGCAAAAGGGGGAGGCGCGGTCCAGATCGTGTAACATCTGGACTCGCGACCTCACATACGCACCCCGGGATCTCCTAAGCTGCAAGTCCCTCAGTGCTCCCTTCTTCTCCTGGTATTCCTCCCACTCAACGAAGCCCCACCAGTCTGATCCAGACGTGCCCCCGAGTCGAGCAACTCTCTCTCAAGCCGTCCGATCTCAGAGTCTCGCCTCTTAGTCGACCCCCTCGTGTAGTCCTGGCAAAACAGACGGACGTAGGCCTTCCCCACGTCCCACCACTGCCTCAGGGAAAGGAAACGCCCCTGCCTCTCTCTCCACCTCGCCCAGAACTGCCTGAATTAATCCTGGAATCGGCGATCCTCCAACAGCTGGCTATTAAAATGCCAGTACGCGGACCCAGCCCGTGTGCGCATCGGGATAAAATCCACTCGCACCAGGCAATGGTCCGAACACGGTGCCGGCTGCATGGAGGCCGCCGAAACACAGGAGACATAGGCCTTGGACACGTATAAATGATCAATACGGGAACCACCACCCTCAAACCTGTACGAGAAGGCGTTAGAATCGGGGTGGAAATTCCGCCAAGCGTCTACCAGCTCAAAAGAGTCCACCATCTCCCTTAAAGTCTTTACTGCACCCGGGTCACGCTGAACGCCAGAGCGATCTCTTGCCTCGAGGGCACAATTAAAATCTCCCCCAAGGAAAACACACTCCCCACGGTCGATAGTATTCAACAACGTGGTCACTTCCCTTGTTAAGCGCGTCTGCATTACGCCGATCTTGGGGGCGTACACATTAATGAAGTGTAATGGCACGCCATCCAAGCGCACGGCCAGATACAGCAAACGGCCTGGTACAATGTCCTGCACTTTGAGGATCTCCGGCTGGAAAGACGGGGCCAACAGGAAGGCCACTCCACTCGAATTGGAGCTGAGATGACTCATGTAGACCCCCCCCCCTCCCACTCCAGGAGCCAGGTGGGTTCATCACTAGCCACAGTGTGTGTTTCCTGCAGGAAGCTCACCGCATACCTCCCGTCCCTGAGCACTGAGAGATGGTGAAACCTATGGAGAGACCCCCTGCCCCCATTGATATTCAGGCTGGCGATAGTGAGCTTCATTTTGAAAGTACACTAGATCTTTTACCCGCCCCCGGTGAAGGATTGGAGCCGCCCCTAACCTTCTGCCCTCTCTTTAGGGTCTGAAAAAGCTCTTGGAACTGGCGCCTCTCATTTCTTATTAGCCCCGCCTCATTCCCCTTCTTCTGAAGGATGGCATGAATGGACTGCATGGGCGCACTCAGATCCGACCAGCGGTCGACAGCCAAATCCACCTTGTTCCTACTCCCTCTAGTGTCCTTTAAGAACTTCTGAAGTTCCCAGACTTCGACAAGTCGAGACACGGGGCCGCGGGTGGAGCAGTCTGTCAACTCACTGTCGATGGACTCCGCGTACCCCACTTCCTCGCACTCAATGTCCGAGCCCGAAGTTGGAAGATTATTACTCTCAGCCACCTCAATTCAAATGCAGGCAGTTGGGACTGGTGTAGCTGGGATATGCTGGCCTGTAGGGGTTTAGTTCCCTTTGCTCCACTTCGGGCCCAACTCCCCGAGTGTTTCTCTCCCTTGTCGGAGGGTCAATCGGCCACCACTCCACGAGCGGTTCCCAAGGGAGAGAATACAAAAAAAAAGGAAGAATCCCCTGGGTTCTAGACCTCGGAATTATGGTGGGATATGATAAAGGGTTGAATTGACCAGAGTGTGCTGATGAGAGAAAACAGAAACCAAGACGGACTCAAAGCAAGTCTAAAATTTACAGGCTTTATTAAACAATGAGAAATCGAATCTCACCAACACTACATAATACTTGGCTAAACTTATGCGTTAAACTAAGACTATGGAAAGAAAACTATTGGGCATGTTGTAAAAACTTACTTTAAACAATTTTAATTACAAGTACACCGCCCTTCCCCTTCTCTCTCAACCTCTATCCTATTTCGGGAACTTCACCAGCTCGTCTGGGGTACTTACAGCTAGATCGATGCAGGGTCAGGAGCCGTCTAACAGAGCAGAAAAGAGAGAGAACCCTTGCTTGCCTGCTCCTTTTTATACCCGAGAGTTTCTCCCTTGAAACCCCCCAGGTGGTCCTCTGGACAAAAGGGTATTTCGATGATTCCCAGTTTCGATATGGCATGAACAATAGGCTTCCGATGATAATGGGTTTGCTGATGTCACGATGCATCGGTCTAATCATTATCCCATCACCTGGATGGGCTCCCATTGTCCCGATGGATGGGCCATTTACGATGGTGATTGTCTTGCTGCTGGGCTATTTACCCCCGTCTGCTGAGGCTTGGTTCCTTCCTTTGTCTTTCCAAGATAATCTCGTTATCTCCATCCCGGCCTTTCCTGCTCTCACCATTCACATAGTCATGTGGCTGCCCAGGCCCACAGACAGGCTTTGAACTTGTTCTTCTGTGATCCCTTGGGGGTTTATTCCTTTTTGCAGCCAGCATGTCCGTTTTAAAAATGTCCAGGCCCTTATCCCCGAGTTCTTCCATAATTTTGGAGGATTTGCCCCGATAACTTACAGGCCGGTGTGGGCAAGTTGGGCAGAAAGGCCTGTTTCCATGCTGTATAACTCTATGACAACTAATCAACCCATGTCCATCTAAGTGCGTGTATATCCAATCCCTCAGCTTGTTGGCTTTGGTAACATTTGTAAATCATCCCTAATGTGTGGGTTAGTGCTCGTGTACGGGGTGTACCTGCGCTCCTAGTTCCCTCTGCTCTACTTTCAGGGAACTGTGGACTTGGACCCCAAGATCCCTCTGTACATCGATGCTGTTCAGGGTCTTGCCATTCACTGTGGACTTTCTCCTTACATTCGACCTCCTAAAGTGCAACACCTCACATTTGCTCACAAACTCTCCACGTGATCTCTCCCACTCTCCCCCTCAGGGAGACTTGCTCAGCAGCTCAGTCCCGAACGTTATTCAAAGTTCGAGGGGAATTTGCACAGCGCTCAAACTCTGCCCAGGCCTGGAGGTGATAAACAAAGTCAGGGGAGGGAGAGAGGGAGGGAGGGGTGGGACTGGGACGGTCATAAATACCGACTCCCGTCCCGTCCCCAGACACAGAACTGTCCTCAACCCGGTGGCCACAGACAGAAGGATCCAGAAACTGAGCAGAGCCCGGACGAGATGTGGGGAGCGATGCTACTGGTGGTGGTGGGAGCGACACTGTTAACCCAGGGAATCGTCCATGCAGGACCCATCCCAGGAGAGAGGGGGAGAGAGGGAGGGAGGGCAGAGAGAGAGAGGAGGGGGAGAGAGGGGGGGGGAGGGAAGGAGGGCAGAGAGAGAGAGAGGAGGGGGAGAGAGGGGAGAGAGAGGGAGGAGAGAGGGGGTGAGAGGGAGGGAGGGCAGAGAGAGAGAGGAGGGGGAGAGAGGAGTGCTGGTACACACATTGTTGTCGAGCGGAAGGATTTTGTTTAGTTTAGAGATACAGCATGTAAACAGGCTTTCGACCCACCGATTCAACACTGACCAGCGATTCCCGCACACTAACACTATCCTGCACACTGGGAACAATGTACAATTTTACCGGCCAATTTGTTTTTCCTGCAGTTCATGCCTCCAGGTGTTGGTAGAGTTTGAGCGCTGTGCAAATCACCCTCGAACTTTGAATAATGTTTGGGACAGGGCTGCTGAGCAAGTCTCCCTGAGGGAAAGAGATGTAGAGGTCACGGGGAGAGATTGAGGATAGACACACGACACAGGGCAG
>NC_045956.1:174779442-174789911 GCF_010909765.2 Amblyraja radiata
ACAGAACCTGCACAGAGAATGGTCAGGCTCTGGGGAGTGTTGTAGAGCAGAGGGATCTAGCAGCGCAGGTACACAGTTCCCTGAATGTGGCATCACAAGTTGATAGTTGGTCAAAAAGACTTTTGACTCATTGGCCATCATCAGTCAGAGTATTGAGTATAGGAATTGTGAAGTCATGTTGCAGTTGTTTAAGACGTTGATGAGGCCGCATTTAGAATATGTGTTCAGTTCAGGGCACCATGTTATTAGAAAGATTTTGTCAAGCTGGAAGGGTACTGAGAAGATTTACGAGGATGTTGCCAGGACTCGAGGGGCCAGAGCTGCAGGGAGACGTTGCAGCAGGCTAAGACTCTATTCTTTGGAGTGCAGGAGGATGAGGAGTGATCTTATAGAGGTGTACAAATCATGAGAGGAATAGATCTGGTGGATACACAGAGTATCGTGCCCAGAGTAGGGGAATCGAGAATCAGAGGACAAAGGTTTAAGGTGAGAAGGGGGAAAGATTTAATGGGAATCTGAGGGGTAACGTTTCACACAAAGGTGTTGGGTGTATGGGACGAGCTGCTGGAGGCGGTAGTTGAGGCTGGGAATATCCCAATTTTTAAGAAACAATTAGAATGGTACAGGGATAGGACAGGTTTGGAGGGATATGGCAAATGCAGGCAGTTTTTTTATTATGAAACTACTTTTATTCAAAAAATAAAAATAAACATAGAGTATTAACACAATCAAAGACTGCCTATGCTGACAGTTTACAAACAAATGATCGTCAAATTAATAACGTCAACGTCAACTGGACCCACGAATGGCCGTTGAAGGTCGAGTGTTCCGTTTATCAACAAAACACTCGACCTTCAACGGCGACCAGTATTCATGGAAAGCCTCCAAAGTCCCCATGGACACCACGTGTTCCCTCTTAACACTTAAACAAAATTATCAAATTAAAATATTAACATTCTTATCGATAATATATTCAACCTCCTGTGGTGACCAGCGTGCACAGAAGACCTCCACAGTCCCCATGGACACCGCGTGTTCCTTTTCTAGGGACACGCGAGCTCGGACGTAACCCCGGAAAAGGGGCAGGCAGGCGACCGGTGTGTGGCCATCGACTGCCCGCTGCCTGGACCCGCGAATGGCCATCTTGGCCAGGCCCAGGAGCAGACCGACAGGGAGACCCACTCCACCCTCCCATCCTTCCCCCCTCTGCACCAGGTGCCCATAAATTAATAGTGTTGGACTAAAATGCAGCCAAAACTTGAGGAGCAGCCCTTTCAGATACTCGAACAGTGGCTGCAACCTCTCACACTCTATGTACACATGGAACATGGTCTCTTCCTCACCGCAGAAATGACAAGCAGGGGAAGAGTCTGTGAACCGGCTCAAATACCTATTACAGGCCACGGCTTTGTGCAACACTCTCCACCCCAGGTCCCCGATGTAAAGGGGGAGGACTCCCTTGTAGATAGACCTCCACTGGGGACCGCTCCCCTCGTCAGGTGGTAACACGGACCGCCAGCACCTGACCACCCTCCTCCAATGGGAGACTCAGAACCCCAGCAGAGACCCAGTGGTTCCTCTCGCCCCAGAAGAAGTTGACCAATCTCCTCTGTAACATGGTTATAAAATAAGAGGACGGGACCATAGTGGCCATCCGGTACCACAGCAGAGAGGCCACCAGCTGGTTTATAACTACAGCCCTGACCCGGTAAGAGAGCACACCGAGTAGGCCGGACCAACGTCCCAGCCGGGCGACCACTTTCGCCTCCAGCTCATGCCAGTTCGCCGGCCACCCCCCCTCATCGGGACTCAGGTAGACCCCCAGATAGAGGAGGTGCGTGGTATTCCACGCAAAACCTGCCATCTCCTCCGGCAGGGAGACCACCTGCCACCCACCCACCAAGATACCAGAACACTTCCCCCAGTTGATCTTGGCGGAGGAAGCAGCCGAGAAAACCTGCTGGCACTCACGCATCCTCCGCAGGTCATCAGGGTCGGTGAACATCAGAATGACATCGTCGGCGTAGGCCGAGAGGACCACCTCCATCCCCGGCCCCGGTAAAGCCAGGCCTGTCAACCGTCTCCGGAGAAGGCACAGGAAAGGCTCAACACAGATGGAGTACAGCTGGCTGGACATGGGACATCCCTGACGAACCCCCCTCTCAAAGGGAAAGGGGGCCAACAAAGAGCCGTTGACCTTAACAAGGCATTCTGCAGCAGTGTATAAAAGTCGAACCCAGGCCACAAAGTGTGGTCCAAATCCGAACGCCTGCAGAGTCCCCAGAAGGTAATCATGCTCCACCCTGTCGAACGCCTTCTCCTGGTCGAGGGAGAGAAAGGCGACCGACAGACCAGCTCCCTGGGTCAGATAGATCAGGTCCCGGACTAGATGAACATTGTCCTGGATGGACCGGCCCGGGACTGTGTACGACTGGTCAGGGTGGATCACATGGGACAGCACGGGACCCAGGCGATTCGCTAATGCCCGGGCAAAAACTTTATAGTCCGTGCTGAGGAGAGAGACCGGGCGCCAGTTCTTCAAAAGGCGGAGATCGCCCTTCTTGGGCAGCAGGACAACAACTGCCCTGCGCCAAGAGAAGGGCATCTCCCCAGTCGCCAGGCTCTCCCCCAGGACCTTCATATAGTCACCCCCCAGGACATCCCAGAAGGCTCCAAGGTACTCCACAGTCAGCCCATCCAGCCCTGGAGACTTGCCCCCCTTGAGCTGGTGCAGGGCACCAGTCATCTCCTCCAGAGTTAGGGGATCATCCAGGTGTTCAGACACATCCTTGCACACAGCAGGTAAGCCCTCCCACAGGACCTCTTGTGCCTCCCCACTCGATGTGCCTGCCGAGAACAGAGCCTTGTAGAAAGACCCAACCGAGGCACCAATGCTCTCTGGATCTGTGACAGAGGAGCCATCATCCGCAAGCAGCTCAACAAGCTGCCTGCAGGCTCCTCGCCCCTTCTCCAGAGGAAAGAAAAAGGGGGAGGCGCGGTCCAGATCGTGTAACATCTGGACTCGCGACCTCACATACGCTCCCCGGGATCTCCTAAGCTGCAAGTCCCTCAGTGCTCCCTTCTTCTCCTGGTATTCCTCCCACTCAACGAAGCCCCACCAGTCTGATCCAGACGTGCCCCCGAGTCGAGCAACTCTCTCTCAAGCCGTCCGATCTCAGAGTCTCGCCTCTTAGTCGATCCCCTCGTGTAGTTCTGGCAAAACAGACGGACGTAGGCCTTCCCCACGTCCCACCACTGCCTTAGGGAAAGGAAACGCCCCTGCCTCTCTCTCCACCTCGCCCAGAACTGCCTGAATGAATCCTGGAATCGGCGATCCTCCAACAGCTGGCTATTAAAATGCCAGTACGCAGACCCAGCCCGTGTGCGCATCGGGATAAAATCCACTCGCACCAGGCAATGGTCCGAGCACGGTGCCGGCTGCATGGAGGCCGCCGAAACACAGGAGACATAGGCCTTGGACACGTATAAATGATCAATACGGGAACCACCACCCTCAAACCTGTACGAGAAGGCGTTAGAGTTGGGGTGGAAATTCCGCCAAGCGTCTACCAGCTCAAAAGAGTCCACCATCTCCCTTAGAGTCTTTACTGCACCCGGGTCACGCTGAACGCCAGAGCGATCTCTTGCCTCGAGGGCACAATTAAAATCTCCCCCAAGGAAAACACACTCCCCACGGTCGATAGTATTCAACAACGTGGTCACTTCCCTTGTTAAGCGCGTCTGCATTGCGCCGATCTTGGGGGCGTACACATTAATGAAGTGTAATGGCACGCCACCCAAGCGCACGGCCAGATACAGCAAACGGCCTGGTACAATGTGCTGCACTTTGAGGATCTCTGGCTGGAAAGACGGGGCCAACAGGGAGGCCACTCCACTCGAATTGGAGCTGAGATGACTCATGTAGACCCCCCCCCCTCCCACTCCAGGAGCCAGGTGGGTTCATCACTAGCCACAGTGTGTGTTTCCTGCAGGAAGCTCACCGCATACCTCCTGTCCCTGAGCACTGAGAGATGGTGAAACCTACGGAGAGACCCCCTGCCCCCATTGATATTCAGGCTGGCTATAGTGAGCTTCATTTTGAAAGTACACTAGATCTTTTACCCGCTCCCGGTGAAGGATTGGAGCCGCCCCTAACCTTCTGCCCTCTCTTTAGGGTCTGAAAAAGCTCTTGGAACTGGCGCCTCTCATTTCTTATTAGCCCCGCCTCATTCCCCTTCTTCTGAAGGATGGCATGAATGGACTGCATGGGCGCACTCAGATCCGACCAGCGGTCGACAGCCAAATCCACCTTGTTCCTACTCCCTCTAGTGTCCTTTAAGAACTTCTGAAGTTCCCAGACTTCGACAAGTCGAGACACGGGGCCGCGGGTGGAGCAGTCCGTCAACTCACTGTCGATGGACTCCGCGTACCCCACTTCCTCGAACTCAATGTCCGAGCCCGAAGTTGGAAGATTATTACTCTCAGCCGCCTCAATTCAAATGCAGGCAGTTGGGACTAGTGTAGCTGGGATATGCTGGCCTGTAGGGGTTTAGTTCCCTTTGCTCCACTTCACGCCCAACTGCCCGAGTGTTTCTCTCCCTTGTCGGAGGGTCAATCGGCCACCACTCCACGAGCGGTTCCCAAGGGAGAGAATACAAAAAAAAGGGAGATTTCCCTGGGTTCTAGACCTCGGGATTATGGTGGGATATGATAAAGGGTTGAATTGACCAGAGCGTGCTGATGAGAGAAAACAGAAACCAAGACGGACTCAAAGCAAGTCTAAAATTTACAGGCTTTATTAAACAATGAGAAATCGAATCTCACCAACACTACATAATACTTGGCTAAACTTATGCTTTAAACTAAGACTATGGAAAGAAAACTATTGGGCATGTTGTAAAAACTTACTTTACAAAGGTATCAAAGGTATCAAAGGTATTTTATTGGTCACATTCACATACACCTAGGTGTAGTGAAGTGAAATGCTTCTTGCCATTTTGCAGCACATAAAGAAGGAATACAGACATAACATTAATAAAGCGGCCTTTTCACGGGGCGACTTGACGCAAGAGTTAACCGGAGTTTAACATCGTGGGAACCTCGTGCGATAACAGTGCGGCATTCGTGGACCACCGTGGACCAGCGTAGCGCTAACGACAGGTCATCGTGTAACTTGGTCGCTCGGGAGAAAATTCAAGAAAGTTTGAATTTCTCCAAGATTGACTTGTACACTTGTGGTTGAGTATTGCAACATTATATGAACGTAGTGGCCAGTGCGATATCCGTAATAACTCTTGCGGGTACCGTGGGAACTCCTGCGAACGGTGAACCCGGAAGCTGGACAGAGGGAACAGAAGGTGAGTAAAAATTATCTTATGTGGGATTGAATTTAAAAAATAAATAAAAATAAAGATTTGCATCCGCATATGGACATCAACTTATTCATGAGTTATGTTAATGAGATTCAAGAAAATAACTATAATCTTTAAAAGGGACTTTAAAAGGGACTTTACTGAAAGGTTACGCATTTTTATGGTCCGTGAGAATTTTTTCACATGTACTTCTTTGAGAGATACAGGTCGGAGTCCTCGGGTCCAGGGGTCCGGAACGCTACCAATCAATGTTGTACAGAGACCCGTGTAAGGAGTGAACTGCACATGCTGGTTTAAACCGAAGACAGACACAAGAAGCTGGAGTAACTCAGCGAGTCAAGCAGCATCTCTGGAGAAAAAAAGCTGATGTTTCGGGACAAGACACATCTTCAGACTCAATTCCGATTAGGCTGTCTGAAGAAGGGTTCCGGTGTTGGGGGAGTCCAGAACCAGGGTCCCAGTTTTACAGTCTACCGTGGGAACTCTTTAACTCAGTAAAGTAAAGTAGCCTTTATTGTCATATCAGCGCACAGGCAGCAGTTGACTGTTGCTCTATTCAGTTTCCCAGGGGGTCGGGACGGGACTGGAGTTGGGAGAGAAAGGTGGGGGAGTCGAGGGAGAGGAGGGGGAGACAGATGGGGGTGTCTTCATTTACTGACGGCGGGTGTCTGTCACTGAAACAGGCAGGTGAGATTTCACATCCACCTTGTGTGTGCCTCTCTCTCTCTCTCCCTCCCTCTTACACAGGCTGAGAGACTCTGCCTCTGTGAGTGTACGTCTCTTTCTCCCCCTCTCCCACACACAGTAAGACCGAGGTACTGTGCTCAGTCCATCTGTGTCTCCCACATACACAGTAAAATATGTCTCCAAATGAGCCAATTCAACCAAGGGAGGATATTTATAGTGTGTGAAAAAAAAGTTACATCATTTGTGTCACGTGTAGTTCACGATGTTCATTCAAGATTTAACGGGAAAGTTCGGGAAACGGACAAGTCACTCGCACAAATAGCAGAAATGCCGAGTACCGTGGGAACTCTTTATCTACTGCCGTTATATCGTGCGAGACTCGTGCTGGACCACGACCTCTTCACTCTGGTGACATCTTGCGTCAACTCGCCCCGTGAAAAGGCCGCATCAGAGTTTTAAACATAAAGAACATCCCCCCACAATGGTTCCCATTATGAGGTAAGCCACAAAGTCCAGTCCCCAACCCCAGTTCACCCATAGTCGGGCCTATTGAGGCCTCCACAGTTGCCTCTACGGAGGCCCGATGTTCCAGGCCGTTCTCGCCGGGTGATGTTGCTCCGGCGTCGGGAGAATCCTCTCAGCGGCTTGGGAACCCTGGAATGGCCGCTTCCGTACTGGAGGCCGCGGCTTCCAAAGTCAACAAGGCCACGCCGGTTGGAGCTCCACAACTGGCGATCTCATCTAGAGATCCCAGGCTCCCGGTGAAACGCCGCTCCAGGCCCGCTGGTAGGCCGCGAGGACGGGTAGAAGCTGCAGCCCAAAGAAAAGCTGCCTCTCCGACCAGGTAGGGGCCCTGAAAGGTAGTTTCCTCCTCCCACCCCCCCCCCCCCCCCCCGCACCCCCCACATAAGAAAGTCTAGACCTTCAAACAAAACACTTAACTAACTAAAATAAAAATAAAAAGATGAAAAGACAGTCAGCTGCTGGCTGGGCAGCCGTGCACAGGACAGCGCCCCCTACATGTTTACACAATTTTAATTACAAGTACACCCCCTTTCCCCTTCTCTCTCAACCTCTATCCTATTTCGGGAACTTCACCAGGTCGTCTGGGGTACTTACAGCTAGATCGATGCAGGGTCAGGAGCCGTCCAACAAAGCAGAAAAGAGAGAGAACCCTTGCTTGCCTGCTCCTTTGTATACCTGAGAGTTTCTCCCTTGAAACCTCCCAGGTGGTCCTCTGGACAAAAGGGTATTTTGATGGTTCCCAGTTTCGATCTGGCATGAACAATAGGCTTCCAATGATAATGGGTTTGCTGATGTCACGATGCATCGGCCTAATCATTATCCCATCACCTGGATGGGCTCCCATTGTCCCGATGGATGGGCCATTTACGATGGTGATTGTCGCTGCTGGGCTATTTACCCCCGTCTGCTGAGGCTCGGTTCCCTCCTTTGTCTTTCCAAGATAATCTCGTTATCTCCATCCCGGCCTTTCCTGTTCTCACCATTCACATAGTCATGTGGCTGCCCAGGCCCACAGACAGGCTTTGAACTTGTTCTGTGATCCCTTGGGGGTTTTTCCTTTTTGCAGCCAGCATGTCCATTTTAAAAATGTCCAGGTCCTTATAGAAACATAGAAAATAGGTGCAGGAGTAGGCCATTCGGCCCTTCGAGCCTGCACCGCCATTCAATATGATCATGGCTGATCATCCAACTCAGTATCCTGTACCTGCCTTCTCTCCATACTCCCTGATCCCTTTAGCCACAAGGGCCACATCTAACTCCCTCTTAAATATAGCCAATGAACTGGCCTCAACTACCTTCTGCGGGAGAGAATTCCACAGATTCACCACTCTCTGTGTGTAAAAAGTTTTCCTCATCTCGGTCCTAAAAGATTTCCCCTTTATCCTTAAACTGTGACCCCTTGTTCTGGACTTCCCCAACATCGGGAACAATCTTCCTGCATCTAGCCTGTCCAACCCCTTAAGAATTTTGTACGTTTCTATAAGATTCCCCCTCAATCTTCTAAATTCTAGCGAGTACAAATCGAGTCTATCCAGTCTTTCTTCATATGAAAGTCCTGACATCCCAGGAATCAGTCTGGTGAACCTTCTCTGCACTCCCTCTATGGCAAGAATGTCTTTCCTCAGATTAGGAGACCAACACTGTACGCAATACTCCAGGTGTGGTCTCACCAAGACCCTGTACAACTGCAGTAGAACCTCCCTGCTCCTATACTCAAATCCTTTTGCTATGAATGCTAACATACCATTCGCCTTCTTCACTGCCTGCTGCACCTGCATGCCTACTTTTAATGACTGGTGTACCATGACACCCAGGTCTCGTTGCATCTCCCCCTTTCCTAATCGGCCACCATTCAGATAATAATCTACTTTCCTGTTTTTGCCACCAAAGTGGATAACCTCACATTTATCCACATTATACTGCATCTGCCATGCATTTGCCCACTCACCCAGCCTATCCAAGTCACCTTGCAGCCTCCTAGCATCCTCCTCACAGCTAACACTGCCCCCCAGCTTCGTGTCATCCGCAAACTTGGAGATGTTGCATTCAATTCCCTCGTCCAAATCATTAATATATATCGTAAATAGCTGGGGTCCCAGAACTGAGCCTTGTGGTACCCCACTAGTCACTGCCTGCCATTGTGAAAAGGACCCGTTTACTCCTACTCTTTGCTTCCTGTCTGCCAGCCAGTTCTCTATCCACATCAATACTGAACCCCCAATACCGTATGCTTTAAGTTTGTATACTAATCTCTTATGTGGGACCTTGTCGAAAGCCTTCTGGAAGTCCAGATATAACACATCCACTGGTTCTCCCTTATCCACTCTACTAGTTACATCCTCGAAAAATTCTATAAGATTCGTCAGACATGATTTACCCTTCATAAATCCATGCTGACTTTGTCCAATGATTTCACCACTTTCCAAATGTGCTGCTATCCCATCTTTAATAACTGATTCTAGCAGTTTCCCCACTACTGACGTTAGACTAACTGCTCTGTAATTCCCCGTTTTCTCTCTCCCTCCCTTTTTAAAAAGTGGTGTTACATTAGCTACCCTCCAATCCTCAGGAACTACACCAGAATCTAAAGAGTTTTGAAAAATTATCACTAATGCATCCACTATTTCTGGGGCTACTTCCTTAAGTACTCTAGGATGCAGCCTATCTGGCCCTGGGGATTTATCGGCCTTTAATCCATTCAATTTACCTAACACCACTTCCCGGCTAACTTGGATTTCACTCAGTTCCTCCATCTCATTTGACCCCCGGTCCCCTGCTATTTCCGGCAGATTATTTATATCTTCCTTAGTGAAGACAGAACCAAAGTAGTTATTCAATTGGTCTGCCATGTCCTTGTTCCCCATGATCAAAGGTTATTCAAAGGTTATTTATTGGTCACATACACCTAGGTGTAGTGAAATGCTTCTTGCCAATGCAGCACATAAAGAAAGAATACAGACATAACATTAATAAGAGATTTAAACATAAAGAACATCCCCCCACAATGGCTCCCACCATGAGGGAAGCCACAAAGTCCAGTCCCCAACCCCAGTTCACCCATAGTCGAGCCAATTGAGGCCTCTACGGAGGCCCGATATTCCTGGCCGTTCTCGCCGGGTGATGGTGCTCCGGCGTCGGGAGAATCCTCACAGCGGCATGGGACACCTGTAACGGCCGCTTCCGTACTGGAGGCCGCGGCTTCCAAAGCCAACAAGGCCGCGCCGGTTGGAGCTCCACTACTGGCGATCTCGTCGCGAGATCCCAGGCTCCCGATGTACAGTTCGGCGCCGCCGCCCACAGCTGGCCGCTCCTCAGACCCGCAGCTCCGCGATGTTGTTCCTGGCGGTCTTCAGCTCACCGGAGCTCCAGCGCGGCGACCCAGGCAAGGCATCGCCCGCTCCACGATAGCGCTCCAGCGCTGTGCCGCTGCCGAAGCCGTGGTTCTGGGCGGTCCCCGTCAGGAAACACTGCTCCAGGCCCGCTGGTAGGCCGCGAGGACGGGTCGAAACTGCAGCCCGGAGAAAAGCTGCCTCTCCGACCAGGTAGGGACCCTGAAAGGTAGTTTCCCCCTTCCCCCCCCCCCCCCCCCCCACCCCCCCACATAAAAAAGTCTAGAACTCCAGAAACAAAAACACTTTAACTAACTAAAAAAAAAAAAAAGATGAAAAGACAGACAGCTGCTGGCTGGGTAGCCGCGCACAGGTCAGCGCCCCCTGTTGGTGCAATTCACCCGTTTCTGACTGCAAGGGACCTACATTTGTTTTAACTAATCTTTTTCTCTTCACATATCTATAAAAGCTTTTGCAGTCAGTTTTTATGTTCCCTGTCAGTTTTCTTTCATAATCTATTTTCCCTTTCCTATTTAAGCCCTTTGCCCTCCTCTGC